>NW_028294767.1:0-102000 GCF_964341445.2 Mesoplodon mirus | reverse complement strand
GCTCCATTACTTTTGTCATCAGAATCCTCCATGACACATGGCATCGCAATGCTCCATGCCATTTTCATCACAATGGGCCATTACATATGTCATCACAATGCTCCCTGACACCCCTCTTCATAATACTGCATAACCTGGTCATCACAATGCTCCATGCCCTTGTCATCACAATGCGCCATTCCAACTGTCATCACAATAATACATGAAACTTATTAGACCAATGCTCCATGCCCTTGTCATCACAATGCTCAATGCCCTTGTTATCACAATGTTCCAAGACCCCTTTAATCAGAATGTTCCATGCCCTTTTTCATCAGTATGCTCCATGAGACTTGTCATCACAAGGCTTCATGGTTTTCTCATCACAATGATCCAGGACCTTGTCATCACAATGCTTCACGACATTGTCATTAAAATTCTCAATGTTCCTTGTCATCATAATGCTCCAATCCGTAGTCATCACAATGCTCCATTATATTTGTCATCACAATCCTCCATTACATTTGGCATCACATTACTCCCTGCCATTGTCATCACAATGGACCATGACATATGTCATCACAATGCTCCCTGACACCTGTCTTCACAATAAACCATGACCTTCTCTACACAATGATCCATGCCCTTGTCATCACAATGCACCATGTCCACTGTCATCACAATAATCTATGAAACTTGTCAGACAAATGCTCCATGCTCCTGTCATCACAATGCTCCATGCCCTTGTCATCACAATGCTCCATGACTTGTCATCACAATCCTCCATGACCCATGACACATGTATCACAGTGTTCCATGCCCTAGTCATCACAATGCTCCAAGACCCCTGTAATCACAATGCCATGCACTTTTCATCACAATGATCCACAACCTTGTCATCGCTATGCTCCATTAACTTTGTAATCACAATGCTCCATGCACTTCTCATCCAAATGCTCTCTCACATGAGATATCACAATGTTCTATCACTAGTCATCACAATCCTCCCTCACCCCTGTGTTCACAATGTTCCATGACCCCTGTCATCACAATGCTACATCCCCTTATCAGCACAAAGTTCCATGACCCCTGACATCACCATGTTCCATAACCACTGTCATCAAAATGCTCCATGACCCTTTTCATCCCAAAGCTCCATGAACCCTGGCATCACAATATTCTATAAACCCTGTCATCAAAATGTTCCATTACACTTTTCATCAAATTGCAGCATGACCCTGTCATCAAAATGCTCCCTGCATTTCTCATCACAATGCACCACACAATTGTCAACAAAATGCTCCATGACCTTTCTCATCACAAAGCTCCATGACCCTTGGCATCACAATGCTCCATGTCATTGTCATCACAATACTCCATGAACCCTCTCATCACTTTGCTCCATGCCCTTGTCATCACAAAGCTCCATGACACTTGTCATCACAATGCTCGATGCCCTTCTCATCACAATGCTCCATGCCCTTGTCATTAAAATCCTCCATGACCCACGTATCACAGTGTTCCGTGCCCTTGTCATCACAATGCTCCATGCCCACTCTCATTACAATAATCGATGAAACATTTCAGACCAATGCTCAATGCCCTTCTCATCACAATGCTCCATTACCTCTGTCATAACAATGCTCCATGACCCCTGCAATCAAAATGTTCCACGGCCTTGTCATCACAAGGCTCCATGACACTTCTCATCACAATGCTCCAAGACCCCTGTAATCACAATTTTCCACGCACTTGTCATCACAGAGCTCCATGACGCATGCCATCAGGATGTTTCATGGCCTTCTCATCACAATGCTCCATGCCCTTGTCATGACAATCCTCCAAGACCCCTGTAATCACAATGCTCCATGCCCATTTTCATCTCAATGCTCCATGAACCCTGTCATCAAAATGCACCATGCCCATCATCATAATGTTTCAGGCTCTTTTCATCACAATGAAATCAAATTTCTCCGTGACCACTGTCATCCTAATTCTCCAAACCCTTCTGATCACAATGTTCCATAACACTTATCATCACAACATGCTATGACGCTCATCATCACAATTATCCATGTTTTCTCATCACAATGCTCCATGATTGTTTTCATCACAATTCTCAAATACACTTGTCATCACAATGCTACCTGACACTTGTCGTCAGTATGCTCCTTGAACCCTGTCATGACAAGGCTCCATGCCTTTTCATCACAATGATCCAGGCCCTTTTCATCACAATGCTCCAAGACCCCTGTAATCACAATGCTCCATACACTTGTCATCACAAAGCTCCATGACGCATGCCATCAGAATGCTCCATGGCCTTCTCCTGACAATGCTCCATGCCCTTGTCATCACATTGCTCCAAGACCCCTGTAATCACAATGCTCCATGCCCCTTTTCATCAGAATGCTCCATGAGACTTGTCATCACAATTCCCCATGTTCTTCTCATCACAATGCTCCAGAACCTTGTCATCAGCATGCTCCATTCCCTTGTCATCACAATGCTCCATGACCCCTGTCATCAAAATACTTCATGAACATTTTCAGCCTAATGCTCCATGAACTTCTCATCAAAATGCTCCATGAAAATATCATCAAAATGTTCCATGACCACTGTCATCACAACACTCCATGACACCTGACAACACAATGATCCGGGACACTTGTCATCACAATCATCCATGTCCTTGTCATCCCAATGCTCGATGACCCCTATATTCACAATGCTCCGTGACGCTTGTCATCACAGTGCTCCATGACATCTGTCATCAAAATGCTCCATGCCTTTGTCAGCAAAATGCTACATGACCTTGTCATTACAATGCTCTATGTGCTTGTCGTCACAATACTCCATTTCCATTGTCATCACAATCCTCCATGAACCTTGGGATCACATTGTTTCATGCCCTTGTCATCACAATGCTCCATGCTCTTTGAAATCAAAATGATCCATTACCACTGTCATCACAATGCTCCAAACCCTTGTGATCACAGTGTTCCATAACACTTGTCATCACAACGCTACATGATGCCTGTCAACACAATAATCCATGCCCTTTTCATCACAATGCTTCATGACCTTTGTCATCACAATTCTCAATACACTTGTCATCACAATGCTCCCGGACCCTTGTAGTCAGAATGCTCCTTGAACCATGTCTCGAAAAGGCTCCATGCATTTTTCATCACAAAGCCCCATGCCGTTTTCATCACAATTCTCCATGCCATTGTCATCAAAATACTCCACAAGCTTGTCATCAGAATGTTCCTTGACCCTTGTCATCACAATTCTCCATGCACTTGTCAGCACAATGCTCCCTGAAACTTGTCATCACTATGCTCCAAGCCATTGTCATCACAATGCTCCATTACCTTTGTCATCAAAATCCTCCATGACACTTGGCATCACAATTCTCCATGCCATTGCCATCACAATGGGCCAATACATATGTCATCACAATGTTCCCTGACACCTCTCTTCACAATATTGCATGACCTGGTCATCACAATGCTCCATGCCCTTGTCATCACAATGTGCCATTCCAACTGTCATCACAATAATCCATGAAACTTATTAGACCAATGCTCCATGAACTTGTCATCAAAATGCTCCATGTCCACTGTCATCGCAATCATCTATGAAACTTGTCAGACCAATGCTCCATGACCCTGTCATCACAGTGCTCCATGCCCTTGTCATCACAAAGCTCCATGACGCATGTCATCAGAATGTTCCATGGCCTTCTCCACACAATGCTCCATGCCCTTGTCATCACAATGCTCCAAGACCCCTTTAATCACAATGCTCCATGCCCCTTTTCATCAGAATGCTCCATGAGACTTGTCATCACAAGTCTCCATGGTCATCTCATCACAATGCTACAGGACCTTGTCATCACCATGCTCCATTCCCTACTGATCACAATGCTCCATGACCCCTGTCATCACAATACTCCATGAATATTTTCAGCCCAATGCCCCATGACCTTCTCATCACAATGCTCCAAGACCAATATCATCACAATGCTCCATGATCACTGTCATCACAACACTCAATGACACCTGAAAACACAATGATCCTGGACACTTGTCATCACAATGCTCCATTCCCTAGTCATCACAATGCTCCATGACACATGTCATCAAAATACTCCATGAATATTTTCAGCCCAATGCTCCATGACCTTCTCATCAAAATGCTCCATGATCCCTGTCATCAAAATACTCCATGAACATTTTCAGCCCAATGCTCCATGACACTTGTCATCACAATGATCCATGCCCTGGTCATCCCAATGCTCCATGAACCCTGTATTCACAATGCTCCGTGACGCTTGTCATCACAGTGCGCCATGAAACCTGTCATCACAATGCTCCATGCCTTTTTCAGCAAAATACTACCTGACCTTGTCATTGCAATGCTCTATGCGCTTGTCATCACAATTCTCCATTCCCATTGTCATCACAGTCCTCCATGAACCTTGGGATCACATTGCTTCATGCCCTTGTCATCACAGTGCTCCATGCTCCTTGAAATCTAAATGATCCATGACCTCTGTCATCACAATGCTCCAAACCCTTGTGATCACAATGTTCCATAGCACTTGTCATCACAACGCTCTAAGATGCCTGTCATCACATTACTCCATGCCTATTTCATCACAATGCTCCATGACTTTGGCATCACAATTCTCAATACACTTGTCATCACAATGCTCCCTGACACTTGTCATCAGAATGCTCCTTGAAACCTTTCACGAAAATGCTCCATGCCTTTTTCATCACAATGCACATGCCGTTTTCATCACAATGATCCATGCCATTTTCATCAAAATACTCCACAAGATTGTCATCAGAATGCTCCATGACGCTTGTCATCACAATTCTCCATGCACTTGTCAGCACAATGCTCCCTGACCCTTGTCATCACAATGCTACAAGCTATTGTCATCACAATGCTCCATTTCCATTGTCATCAGAATCCTCCATGACACTTGGCATCACAATGCTCCATGCCATTGTCATCACAATGGGCCATTACATATGTCATCACTATGCTCCCTGACAACTGTCTTCACAATACTGCATGACGTGGTCATCACAATGCTCCTTGACCTTGTCATCACAATGCGCCATTCCAACTGTCATCGCAATAATCCATGAAACTTATTAGACCAATGTTCCCTGCCCTTGTCATCACAATGCTCCATGCCCTTGTTATCACAATGCTCCATGACCCCTGTCATCACAATGCTCCATGAATCGGTTCATCACAATGCATCATGACCTTTGTCATCACAATGGTCCATGCCCTCGTCATCCACAGTCTCTGTGACATATTTAACCACAATGCTCCATGAAATTTTCATCACAGTGCTCTTTGACCCTTGTCATCACAATGCTCTATGCCTTCCTCAGCACAATGCACCATGACCCTTGTCAGCACAATGCTCCATGCGCTTGTCAGCACAATGCACCATGACCCATGCCATCACAATGCACCCTGCACTTGTCATCACAGTGCTCCACAATCTTGTCACCACAATGCTCCATAAAACTTGTCATCAAAATTCTCCATGCACTTCTCATCAAAATGCTCTCTCACCACAGATATCACAATGTTACATCATTATTCATCACAATACTCCCTCACCACTGTCATCACAATGTTCCATGACTCCTGTCTTTGCAATGCTACATGCACTTATCATCACAAAGTTCGATGACCACTGACATCACAATGTTCCATAACCCCTGTTATCAAAATATTCCATGACCCTTTTCATCAAATTGCTCTTTGACGCTGTCATCACACTGTTCCCTGCCCTTCTCATCACATTGCACCACCACTTGTCATCAAATTGCTCCATGACCTTTGTCATCACAAAGCTCCATGACCCTTGGCATCCCAATGCTCCATGCCATTGTCATCACAATGCTCCATGAACCCTCTAATCACAATGCTCTATGCCCCTTTGCATCTCAATGCTTCATGAACCCTGTCATCAAAATGCACCATGCCCATCATCATAATGCTTCAGGCTATTGTCATCAATATGAAATAAAAATATTCGATCATCTGTCTCATCACAATGCTCCAAATCCTTGTGATCACAATGTTCTATAACACTTATCATCACAACGCCCCATGACGCTCATCATCACAATTATCCATGCTCTTCTCATCACAGTGCTCCATGACCTTTGTCATCACAATGCTCTATAAACTTGTCATCACAATGCTCCCTGACACTTGTCATCAGTATGCTCTTGGAACCCTGTCATGACAAGGCTCCATACCATTTTCATAACAATGATCCATGCCAATTTCATCACAATGCTCCAAGACACCAGTAATCACAGTGCTCCATGCCCTTGTCATCACAATGCTCCAAGACCCCTGTAATCACAATACTCCATGCCCCTTTTCATCAGAATGCTCCATGAGACTTGTTATTACAAGGCTCCATGGTCTTCTCATCACAATGCTCCAGGAACTTTTCATCACAGTGCTCGATTCCCTTGTCATCACAATGCTCCATGACCCCTGTCCTCACAATACTTCCTGAACATTTTCAGTCCAATTCTCCAGGAACTTCTCATCACAATGCTTCATGATCCCTATCATCAAAATGCTCCATGACCACTGTCATCACAACGCTCCATGACCCCTGACAACACAGTGATCCGGGACTCTTGTCATCACAATGCACCATTCCCTAGTCATCACAATGCTCCATGAACATTTTCAGCCCAATGCTCCATGACACTTGTCATCACAATGATCCATGGCCTTGCCATCCCTATGCTCCATGACCCCTGTAATCACAATGATCCGTGATGCTTCTCATCACAGTGCTCCATGACCCTTATCATCACAATGCTCCATGCCTGTGTCAGCAAAATGCTACATGACCTTGTCATCACAATGCTCCATTTGCTTGTCATCACAATACTCTATTACCATTGTCATCACAATCTTCCATGAATCTTGGGATCACATTGCTTCATGCCCTTGTCATCCCAATGCTCCATGCTCCTTGAAAACAAAATTATCCATGACTTCTATCATCACAATGCTCCAAACCCTTGTGATCACAATGTTCCATAACACTTGTCACCACAACGCTCCATGATGCCTGTCATCACAATACTCCATGCCCTTTTCGTCAAAATGCTCTATGATCTTTTTCATCACCATACTCAATACACTTGTCATCACAGTGTTCCCTGACACTTGTCGTCAGTATGCTCCTTGAAACCTTTCATGAAATGGCTTCATGCCTTTTTTATCACAATGCTCCATGCCCTTTTCATCACAATTCTCCATGCCATTGTCATCACAATACTCCACAAGCTTGTCATCAGAATGCTCCATGACACTTGTCATCAAAATGCTCCATGGCCACTGTCATCACAATGCTCCATACCCATTGTCATTACCGTGCTCCATGATGCTCGTCATCACAATTATCCATGGTCTTCTCATCACAATGCTCCACGCCCTTGTCATCAAAATGCTCCATGACCCTTGTCATCACAATGCTCCATGGCCACTCTCATCACAATGCTCCATTCCCCTTGTCATTACAGTGCTCCATGACGCTTGTCATCACAATTATCCATGGTCTTCTCATCACAAAACTCCACGGTCTTGCCATCACAATACTCCATGCCCTGGTCATCAAAATGCTCCATGTCCCCTGTCATCACAATTCTCCTCGTTCTTGGCATCACTATGCTCCATGACACTTTTCATCACCATGTTACATGATTTGTCATCACAATTCTGTATGCACTTTTCATCGCAATGCTCCATCACCCCTGTCATAGGAAGCTCCATGTGCTTCTCATCACAATGCTTCATGAACTTGTCATCAAAATTCTCAGTGGCCCTTGTCATCACAATGCTCCATGCCCTTGTCATCACAATGCTCCATGTCCATTGTCATCACAATGCTTCAAGCCCTTTTCATCAAAATGCTCCATTACATTTCTCATCACAATCCTCCATGACACTTGGCATCACAATATTCCATTCCATTGTCATCGCAATGGACCATGACATATGTCATCACAATGCTCCCTGAGAACTGTCTTCAAAATACTCCATGACCTTCTCATCACAATGCTCCATGCCTTTGTCATCACATTGCACCATGCCCACTGTCAGCACAATAATCCATGAAACATGTCAGGCCAATGCTCCATGCCCCTGTCATCACAATCCTAATTGCCTTTTCATCACAAACCTCTATGACCCCAGTCATCACAATGCTCCGTGACTCCAGTCATCACAATGCTTCATGACCTTTGTCATCACAATGGTCCATGCCCTGGTCATCACAAGGCTCTGTGACCTTTGTCACCAAAATGCTCCATGAAATTTTCATCACAATGCTCGGTGTCCCTTGTCATCACATTGCTCTATGCCTTTGTCAGCACAGTGCTCCATGACCCATGTCATCACAATGCGCCATGTGCTTGTCATCACAGTGCTCCACAATCTTGTCATAACAATGCTCCATAAAACTTGTCTTCACAATGCTCCATGCACTTCTTATCAAAATGCTCTCTCACGAATGATATCAAAATGTTCCCTCACTAGTCATCACAATACACCCACTCCCCTGTCATCACAATGTTCCATGACTCCTCACATCACAATGTTCCATAAACCGTCATCAAAATGTTCCATGACACTTTTCATCACATTGCTCCATGACCCTTTCATCACAATGCTCCCTGCCCATCACAAGAGAAATCACCACACCCTTGTCATCAAAAGGCTCCATGAACTTTGTCATCACAAAACTCCATGACCCTTGGCATCACAATGCTCCATGCCATTGTCATCACAATGCTCCAAAAACCTCTCATCACATTGTTCCAAGCCCTTGTCATCACAGGATCCATGATGCATTTCATCACAGTGCTCGATGCCATTCTTCTCACAATGCTCCATGCGCTTCTCATTACAATCCTCCATGAACCATGTATCACAGTGTTCCGTGCCATTGTTATCACAATGCTCCTTGCCCCCTCTCATCACAATAATCCATGAAACATTTCAGACCAATATTCCATGCCCTTTTCATCACAATGATCCAAGACTCCTGTAATCATAATGCTCCATGCCCCTTTTCATCTCAATGCTCCATGAACGCTGTCATCACAATGCACCAAATGCACATCATCATAATGCTTCATGCTATTGTCATCACAATGAAATCAAAATGCTCTATGACCTCTGTCATCACAATGCTCCAAATCCTTGTGATCACAATATTCCATAACACCTATCATCACAACGCCCCATAACGCTCGTCATCGCAAGTATCCATGGTCTTCTAATCACAATGCTTCATGACATTTGTCATCACAGTGCTCAATACCCTTATCATCACAATGGTCCCTGACACTTGTCATCAGTATGCTCCTTGAACCCTCTCATGACAAGGCTCCATGCCTTTTTCATCACAATGTTACATGCCCTTTCGCTCACAGTGCTCCAAGACCCCTGTAATCACAATGCTCCATGCCCATGTCATCACAGAGCTCCATGATGCATGTCATCAAAACGCTCCATGACATTCTCATCCCATTGTTCACTGCCCTTGTCATCACAATGCTCCAAGAGCCCTGTAATCACAATGTTCCATGCCCTTGTCATCACAAAGCTCCATGATGCATGTCATCAGAACGCTCCATGACATTCTCATCCCAATGTTCCATGCCCTTGTCATCACAATGCTCCAAGACCCCTGTAATCACAATGCTCCATGACCCTTTTCATCAGAATGCTCCATGAGACTTGTCATCACATGGCTCCATGGTCTTCTCATCACAATGCTCCAGTACGTTGTCATCACAATGCTCTTTGACCCCTGTCATCACAATACTCCATGAACATTTTCAGCCCAATGCTCCATGACGTTCTCATCACAATGCTCCATGACCTCTGTCATCACAACGCTCCATGAACCCTGACAACACAATGATCCGGGAATCTTGTCATCAAAATGCTCCATGCCCTTGTCATCCCAATGCTCCATGAACCCTGTAATCACAATGCTCCATGACGCTTGTCATCACAGTGCTCCATGAACCTTGTCATCACAATGCCTTTGACAGCAAAATGATACATAATCTTGTCATCACAATGCTCCAAGCGCTTGTCATCACAATCTTCCATGACCCTTGGGATCATATTGCTTTATGCCCTTGTCATCTCTATCTTGCCTTTCTGGTTTTTACAGATTTTTGGATGTCCTTTTGGACCGGTGGGAAATGACAATTCTTTGTAGTGTGGATTTGCATTGCACGCTTGCTTGATTGGCCAAAAAGGGCCTATGCCTTTTCTCCTGAATATATTCAGGAGAAAATTCATATGCTGTTTTTAGCCAAGTGCATCATTCTCGAAGTTGTGATGCCTTTCCTGTGCTTTAAAGGCGATTCCAATTTACCTCTTGATATATGTTTTGTGCAATTCCGCCTCATGTTCAAGTCCGCTTTGTTGCCTTCCCTCAACAGAGTTTTGGAAGAGAGTAGTCCTTTATAACTCTGCAGGTTTTTGATTTGCTTTGCCCCTGAGCTCCAATTTTCAAATCCCATTATTGGGAGCTGACCGCAAATCCACAATTTTGCTTCAGGAACTATACTGGTTTCAGGGGTGGCTATACTGGTTCCCTGTGGGTGGCTGAGGCTTTGGTTAATTCTTCTTCCTGACAGGAATTTAGAGTGACAAGTGTCCGTCCAAAGGCCTACATCTACTCTCTGATTGGTTCTCCCTCTTCCCTTTCATCCTCTGCACAATTAGCAAACTGTGCGAACCAGGAGGTTATAGGGGATGACTCTCCTAAGTTGGGAGATTGATAGTAAAGTAGTTGGAATGCCAAACTGTAGCACAAGGAGAGGAAAAAGTAGGAGACTTTCAAAAACCTTTCGCCATCACAGGGTGTCCATTCTCTAGGTTTCCCATACATGTTATAACTGTAGTGATATTCCCTTCTACCTGGAAATTTGGGACCCATGGAATGGTGGCATGCATTACTACTTTAAAGGGTCTGCATTTTCTCTCCCAATCTCACCAGTCCTCTCAGTCCCAAGTGTCCAGCCTTATGTCTCATCCAGCTGTCTTTGCAGATAGGGTCATTCTAGGTTTCATCAGAACCCCTGAAGGAATTGTGTAAGAATTTCACTGTTTTTTGTTTTGTTTTTGAAATTCATTTTTATAATGGGGTTGAGCTGATTTTCACTGACGTGTTTATGCCGGTCTAGACACACTTGATTCCCTTACAGAGGCATATCAGTACATAGGTTTTAAGATTCTTACTAATCAGATATATTCCTCTGTGGGGAATAGGGGTTTTGAGTCCCGTTCACTGAGGAAGGTGTAGGTCTTGTCTATTCTGTATTTGGTTTATGGAATGGTACCTGTGCTAATATCAAACTCTGGTTTTATGCATCACCCCACCTCTCCTTTCCCCTTAAGGAGGCATAAGAGTGTTTTCTAAATATGAGACGCTGATCTCTTTCCTAATTCAGTTCATGTGTTGTGATGTTGACATTCCCTCTCTAAGTGATATCTTATGGTAAGATTCCTTTTCTGTGTGACTAATTTCCCTTAGAATCATCATACCTAAATCCTCTCATTATGCTGCTACTGGCCTTATGACATTGATTTCACGTCTGAGTGATATTCCATTGTACAAAATTACCACAAGTTCTTTATGCATTTCTCTTTTTCCTGGGATACTTTAGGTGTACCGAAGTTGAGGTTCTTGTATGCAGAGCAGCCCTAAACTTTGGGGTGCCTGTGTCTTGTTGATATTTAGTCTTCCCAAGTTATATGTCCATGAGTTGAAGTTCCCTTTGCTCGGGGGCTTTGAATTTTAGATGTTTTAGGAAACAGCATACACTTCTTCAGAGTAGCTCTTGGATATTTATACCCCACCCATCAGCGTGACTAGTCTCCCTGTTTTCCATGGCCTCTCCTGCATTTTTGATTTGTACACATTTTTTGGATGGCCTTTCTGAGCAGTGGAAATTGAGACTTCTTTATTGTGCGGATTTGCATTTCCCTCTTGCTTGGTTGGCCAAAAACTCTGTATGTGTTTTTTTCCTGAAGATATTCACGAAAAAAACGCATACACCCTTTTGCCCAACTGCATCATTTTAGAAATTCTGCTGCTTTTCATATGCTTTAAATGTGAGTACAATCTACCTTTTGAAAAATGTTTCCTGCACTTCCGCCTCTCATTCAGAACCTCTTCGTTGCCTTACCTGAATATATTTTTGGACGTTGGTTATCATTTATATCTTTGCAGGTCTTTGAATTGTCTGCTCCTGAGCTCCATTTTGCAACTCGCATTTTTTGTGAGCTGGCCGCCAAACCATTGGATTGATTCCGGCCCTATTCTGGTTCTCGGGAGGCAGGCTGAGCCTTTGGTTAATTCTTCTTCCTAAAGGGATATTAGAGTGACATGTGCCTGTCAAAACTCCTACAGCTAATCTCTCACTGGTTCCTCCTCTTCCCATTTATCCTCTTCAAAAATTGCAAACTGTGTGAAACAGGAGGTTAAAGGTGCTGATTCTCCAAGTGGGGAGATTGTTAGTAATGTGGCTTGAATGGTGAACCCCAGCACCAGGAGATCAAAAATGAGGTGCATTTTAGACACCTTTCCTGAGCACACGGTGTACATTCATCTCGGTTTCCCAGGCATGTTTTTGCTGTCAGAAGATTCCCTTGAAACTGCCGATTTGGGACCCATGGAATGGGTACCAGGCAGTATTACTTTAAAAGGTCTGCATTTCCTCACCCAGCCTCTCTAACATCTCTTAGCCTGCATAGCTTCCAGCCTTATATATCATCCTGCTGTGGGTCTACATGTGTTCAATCCATGTTACATCGTAGCCCTTCAACAAAAGTTGTAAGAATTTTTGTCTGTCTCACTGTTTTTATAAATATTTTTAAATTTATTTTTATATTTGTTACAGCTGATTTTCAAAGCTCTGTTTTTTGCTGCTGTACATCCACTTGATTCATGTACTGTGAGACAACAATAAATTCTTTCTCAGATGCTTACGAGTCATATGTATTATTTTCCAGTGACTTGAGTGGACTGAGTGCAGTTCTTTGAGGTACCGTGTAGGCCTTGCCAGTTATTCAATTCAGTACTTGGAATGGTATCTTTGCTAATTTCAACCTCCTGGATAATACCTCACCATTCCCCACCTTTCCCATTTAGCAGCCTTATGTCTCTTTTCTACATATTTGACTATGTTTCTGTTTTTTAGTTTATTTCATGTGTAGCCATTTTTGATTCCACCTTTAAGTGACATCTTATGATATGTGTCTTTTTCTTTCTGACATGTGTCACTTAGAATGATCGTATGTAACTCCACCAGAGTTGTTCCAACTGGCCTTATTTCATTGATTTCTGGATGAGTAATATTCCACTCTACATAAGTACCCCATCTCTTTTATCCATTTTATCCTTCCAGGGACATTTAGGTTATATCCAAGTGGAGGCCCTTTTTAACAGAGAGGTGGTAAACGTTGGAGTGCCTGTTTTCTGTCATTTTTTGTTTTTCCCAAGATATATACCCATGAGTGCAAGTGCCCTATGCTCTGTAGCTCAGTTTTCAGATGTTTTAGCAAACACAATACACTTCTCCAGAGTGGCCGTTGGCACATTACATTTCCACTATCAGCCTCACAGGGCTCCCTTTTCTCCTCACCCTGTCCGGCATTTCTGGTGTTTACACTTTATGTGGATGGCCCTTCTGACTGATGTGAAGTGATACATTTTGTAGTATTGATTTCCAGTGACCACCTGTTTGGTTGGATAAAAAGTGTGTATGGCCTTTACATGAATATATTCACAAAAAATGCATACGCCCTTTTGGGCCAACTGCATCATTGGCGATGTTCAGCCCCTTTTCTTGTGCTTTAATGGGGAGTCCTTTCTACCTCTTTAAATCTGTTTCCTGCCACTCTCCCTTGCTTACAAGTCCTTTTCTGTGACTTACCTCAAGACATTTTTCGACAATAGATATTTTCAACTCTGCAGTTTCATGAATTTTATTGCCCCCGAGTTCCATTTTTCAACTTGTGTTTTTGGAAACTGGACACAAAACAGCGGGATTTCCTCTAGCCCTATTCTGTTTCCAAGGGCTATTCTAGCCTTTGATGAATTTGTCTTCCAGATAGGAAATTAGAGTGGCATTTGCCTGTCTGAACAACTAAGACTTGTCTCTAAATTTTTCTCATCCTTCCGCTTCATTCTCTGGACAAATTCCAAACTGTGTGCAACAGGATGTTGACGGTGCTGATATCCCCAAGTAAGGAGATTGTCAGGAAAGATGCTGGAGGGTTGAACCCATGCACCAGGCGATGAGGAGATGAGGTGTCTTTTCCAAAATCTTTCCGATCAAACGGTGTACCATCGTCTAGGTGTTACAGGCATGTTTTAGCTGTAGGAAGGGTCCCGTGCATGGAAGGAGAACACCAGTGATTTTTCCACATCAGTGCCTCCCCGTACCCCAAACTGGGGAATTTTTAAGCTACGGCTACACGTATGTCCATTAAGGGCCTTGGGATATAGGCAGAGCCCAAATTTTAGATGATTGAAATCTTCAGGGTCAGAAGCGCTCACCATCGGCCTTGCTTAGGTTACATTTTATCTGTCATTGATAGATGATGTCAATAAAAATATCGATTCTTTTTCAGATTATTTCCCCTTATAGGTTATTGCAAAATATTCAGTGTAGTTCCCTGTGCTATACAGTAGTTCCTTGTTGATGATCTATTTTATACATAGCAGTGTGTATGTGTTAATCCCAAACTGTTAATTTATCCCTTTTCCTACCTTTCCCCTTTGGTAATAATAAATTATAAGATTTTATACTTCTCAGGAATGGGGGAGCTGAAAGAGAGGTATCCTTTTCAATGGAAAATCATTCAAAACAAGATTGAAGTTTCAGCCAAGAGTATTCGATGTACAACCATGGAAATAAATCACTTCATTTCTCTAATGTTGAACTGACAAATAAGACAGACGTCTTCATTGAACTTGCTTATAGTAAAGTGATGGAATTATCAAATGTAAGTCTTAGAAAAATCTTATTTTACCCGAGCATTATACACTGCTCTATGTTAACTACAGTTTGGCTCACACATCTGTTCATTGAAGTTACAATGTTCTCAATTTCTGTTACTGATCCTCCAGAGTGTACCAAAACAGGAGTCCCCGAGCCCAGTGTCTTTGGAGCCAACAGATCAAGACTGAGTTTGGTTCAGAAGCAAAGGAAACATTATTTTGAAAACAGAATGGAGAGGTGAGAGCGTGCACTCCCCCACAGGCTGTGGGCTGGGCTGCTGTGTAGGGATCCCGGCAGCGTCAGTGGGAGTTAAGGGATGGAGCTCTCGAGGGCTGGGTTGGCTGCAGCTCAGGCTCTATGCCGTGGAGTCTGCATGGGACTCCGCTAGCTGAGGTGTCGACCCAGCCATTCTGCACTAGGAAATCAGGTCTGAAGTTCCGGGTGTGGGACCTCTGCATGCGGAACCCTAGGAGCACGTGAAATTAGACAAAGCACAAAGGAAAAACAGGTTAGACTTTATTTTATTGCCCAGATTCTCTTTTTATCTCCCAGGAATTTTTAATGAACGTTGCCAGAGACGAACACCTCCTCTGCTTTTTGTTCCGTTCCTCATTCTTGGGGTGTTGAGGGTGCAGACCCCTCTTTTGTAACTGCTTCATGCTGTGGTGGCAGCCCTGATACCTTGGGGGAGGGGCAAAACGTCCCCCAACCAGCCTCCAGGTGAGGTTGATTGTTCCAAAGACTCCTGCCTCACTTCTCGTCCGCCTGAGCACCAGCATTGGAAGTGTTATAGATTCTAATGACCTTTAAGGGTCCAGGAAAGAGATGTGCAGAGATGCTGTGGTGGCAGGTTTCACCCCACCACACATTTGTTCGGGGACCTTAGGCTGATGGTTTTTGCCAGCCTAGATGCTCTGACCAGTAGTCTGTGCTTTCTTTAATTAGGTCCCTGAATTAATGTACAAACAGCACCATGTGTCAGAGCCCTGCCCGCGCAACTCCCAGACAGTCCAGGGTCAGTGGTGATCCAGGACCATGACGTCCACTGAGTCAACGGCCTTTAGAAGTAGCCAGCAGTCCAGCTGGTCATATTGGCCACCATCACCGCGGTGTCTGTAGGGTTTTCTATGGTGAAAGCATGATATACGTTTCCCCCGCCAAGCTTATTAGCTCCCCTCTGGGTGCAGTAAGTCCTGCAAGCAGTAGTCTGCTCTTTCGGGGCACAGTCTTGTTGTTTTCTGAGAGAAACTCCAGGTCAAGTGATGGTCACACAAGTCATCTTGGGGGCCCGATGCCCCCATTTGTCTCTCTGGAGGTTGGAGTTGGAAGGCCTCCTCACTCGAGGTCAGTGTGTCCACAGAGCGACCCCTGCAACTTCAGGGCATGATGGGTGGTTAGGATCACCACGTGGGGTCCTTTTCCCTTAGGAGGGAGCTGGCCTTGCGGGCTGCTGATTTCTAGCTTGTTAGATACCCCAGTATCCTGGCCTGATGAGTCGGTGGGCAAAGCCCTTGGTGACCATAGTTTATCATACCTGAAGGGCATTCTTGTGTTGCTCCATTTCAAGTGGTCCCAGTTTTTGCACTAAGTCTCCAAGGGCGATTAACCTTTGACCGAGTATGTAAAGGTCAAAGGGTTTAGCTAAATTAGTGAGTTCCTGGGCAAGGATCTGAATTGACTGCTTTTTCCATTCTTGAAAGGCTGCTTCTGGATTCTATTCAAAAGGATCATCATCTTTTCGTGTCAGTGTTTCAGGTAGAGGCCCAGCTATCAGACTGTAGTTAGGGATCCAGATGCAGAAAACCTTGGCCACCCCAGGAACCCCTAAGCTGTCTTCTAGTTTTAGAAGAGGTAAGGCTGCAAATGGCTTCTTCCCTATCCTGGGATGTGTTTCTCCGAATATCTGTGAGAATGAAGCCCAGGAATTTCACCTGAGCCTGGTATATTTGAGCCTTTTCCTTGGACACCTTCTATCCTTTCTTGGCTAGGTAGTTCAGAGGCGTCTTTAGTAGGCCTGGCGATCAGAATGTCATCTGCATATTGAAGGAGGGTTCCCTTTTACAGAGGTAGAACTTTTAGGTCTTTAGAGGACATTTCCCCAATGATGGTGTGGGGATTTTTGAACCATTGGGGCAGGACGGCCCAGCATTATTGCTTGTGTTGCATGTTGTGTCCTGAAACTCACAAGCCAAAAATTCTTGTGAATCTGAGATGAATGGAATACAGAAGAAGGCATCATTGAAGTCTAATACAGAATGCCATGGCCTGATGGATGGTAGAATGAGCAGCAGGGAGTAGGAAATAGGAGCTACTGGATGTATATCCTCGGTGGCTTCACTGACTGTCCTGACATCCTTTACCAGGTCTCCAGCAGCCCATGGGG
This sequence comes from Mesoplodon mirus, assembly GCF_964341445.2. Taxonomy (NCBI): domain Eukaryota; kingdom Metazoa; phylum Chordata; class Mammalia; order Artiodactyla; family Ziphiidae; genus Mesoplodon; species Mesoplodon mirus. Next base: position 84,528 of record NW_028294767.1, on the reverse strand, counting down.
CTCTCGTGGTCAGGCCAATCCCAGGATATGGAGCTCACCTGGGCTGCATCCCGCACCCCACAGCCCACGGGGCTCTCGTGTTCAAGTCCCTCCCAGAGTACGGAGCTCACCTGTGCAGCTACCCAGCAGCCCATGGGGCTCTCATAGTCAGGCCCTTCCCAGGATACGGAACTCCCCTGGGAAGGTACCCCAGCAGGGCTGGACACACAGGAACTGTGCACATAGCCCACCTTGCAGAGAACCCCCAGCTCACCTGTCACTCACAGCTGACACAGAACACCTCCGAGCAGGACTTGAACTAACAAACAGCAGCTCTGACAGGTCTGTGACCCTGGTTATCACTCTGTGCAGCCTCTCTCGGCCTGGTCTTCCAGACACTTCCACTGCAGCCAGGGCACCAGGCCTCTGTCTCCACCCACCATCACTCCTCTCCCTGACTCCTGGGTTCCTCTCATTAGGATAGGGTCTTCTTGAAGTTGTTTTCCACTCATGGACCAGATAAAATGATAAGAAAACAAGCCGCAGCTGCAGCCCCTTGTCTAGCCTGACTCTCAAGAGCCCACACCTGTTCCTTGGGACTGACCCGTTTAGCAAGGTTCATTTTCTGCAACTGTGAACCCCTGAGGTGTGAGGATTGGCTGATTTGGGCAGCCTGACACTGCCTGCCAGACCCCCCCACAGGTGTGCCTGGGTTGAGGTCAATATAAACACCTCTCCAGTCAGCAAGAGCCCCTGTAGCTGTGCCTGACACCATATTCTCTGCCCCGTCAGCAGTGTCGGGGCTGGGTTGGTGGGAGGGAGTGAGGGGCCGTGGCTTTGTGGGTGGCCCAGTGTGATTTGGGCTCTGCTGGACTCTCTGCAGGAGTTGCCAGGCTGCCACCTGCTAAAGAAGAGGATGTGTCACCCATACCTGCTACTGGAATTTCTCCCCAGGCAGAGGTGAGGAAGTAAAAAAGCAGTGGGGGCCGTGGCAGGAGGGGTATCTCAGGCAGGGAAATGGAAAGATTCCAGAAGAGCATCTGGGGCCAGGACCATCCTGGCTGGCCTGCAGGCACCAAGTCGGCCTGCATGCTCTCGCTAGTGTGGCTCCACAGCCCTTCCTCTAGGCTTGCAATTGCTTGTACATATTCAGGTGTTTTACCTGGAAAGGGTGGGAAGAGTTCAGCTGCAGCAGGACTGGTGCTCAGCTCACATTTACTCACAGATGCCTCGACACATTCCCCCAGCTTTGCAATGAGGATGCTCCTTGTGGGGGGGAGCACTGCTGACTGCATGGGAGACGATTTCCCACCTCTGACCAACTTAAGAATTTTTTACCACTGGAGCAAGTGCCCTGATACGATTATCCTCTCTATAACTGGTGAGTTCTGTTTGTTTGTATTTTTTTCGTTTTTTCTTTTTGGTTCAAGTTAGATTTTATTTATTCCTCTTTTTTTTTAATTTGGAGATATATACATGGAAATAATGCATTAATATAAAGACGTCTATGTGAAGGGAAATACTTTTTTTCTGTTTTATTTTATTAAATGTTATTTATTTAGTTTTTTTTAAATTTATTTATTTTATACAGCAAGTTTTTATTGGTATCTATTTCATACATATAAGTGTGCACATGTGAATCCCAGTCTCCCAATTCATCCCACCACCACCCTCACATGGCGTTCCCTCCTTGGTGTCCATATGTTTGTTCTTTACATCTGTGTCTCTATCTCTGCCCTGCACACCGGTGCATCTGTACCATTTTTCTAGGTTCCACATATGTGCATTAATATACAATATTTGTTTTTCTCTTTCTGACTTACTTCACTCTGTATGACAGTCTCTAGATCCATCAAGGTCTCTACAAATGACCCAATTTCATTCCTATGTATGGCTGAGTAATATTCCGTTGTATATATGTACCACGTCTTTATTCATTCGTCTGTCTGTGGGCACTTAGGTTGCTTTCATTACCTGTCTATTGTAAATAGTGCTGCAGTGAACATTGTGGTGAATGTGTCTTTTTGATTTATGGTTTTCTCTGGGTATATGCCCAGTAGTGGGATTGCTGGATTATATGGTAATTCTATTTTTAGTTTTTTAAGGAACCTCCATACTGTTCTCCATAGAGACTATCGATTTACATTCCCACCAATAGTGGAAGAAGGTTCCTTTTCTCCACACCCTCTCCAGCATTTGTTGTTTGTAGATTTTCTGATGATGCCCATTCTAACAGGTGTGACGTGATACCTCATTGTAGTTTCGATTTCCATTTCTCTAATAATTAGTGATGTTCAGCAGATTTTCATGTGCGTACTGGCCATCTCTATGTCTTCTTGGAAGAAATGTCTATTTAGATCTTCCATTTTTGTATTGGGTTGTTTGTTTTATTAATATTGAGCTGCATGAGCTGTTTATATATATTGTAGATTAATCATTTGTCCATTGATTCGTTTGCAAATATTTTCTGCCTTTCTGAGGGTTGTCTTTTCGTCTTGTTTGTAGTTTCCTTTGCTTTTCAAAAGCATTTACGTTTCATTAGGTTCCATCTGTTTAGTTTTCTTTTTTATTTCATTACTATAGGAGGTGGATCAAAAGATCTTGCTGTGATTTACGTCAGAGTATCCTTCGTAAGTTTTCCTCTCAGAGTTTTATACTGTCCGGTCTTACATTAAGGTCTCTAATCCATTTTGAATATATTTTTATGTATGGTGTTGGGGAGTGTTCTAATTTCATTCTTTTACATGTAGCTGTCCATATTTCCCAGCACCAATGATTGAAGAGACTCTCTTATCTCCATTGTATAGTCTTGCCTCCTTTGTCATAGATTAGTTGACCATAGGTGTGTAGGTTTATCCTTGGGCTTTCTTTCTTTTTTTTTTTCCTTTTACACGTTTATTGGAGTATAATTGCTTTACAATGGAGTGTTCGTTTCTGCTGTATAACAAAGTGAATCAGCTATACATATACAAATATCACCAGATCCCCTCCCTCTTGCATCTCCCTCTCACACTCCATATCCCACCCCTTTATGTGGTCACAAAGCACCGAGCTGATCTCCCTGTTCTATGTGGCTGCTTCCCAGTAACTATCGGTGTTACATTTGGTAATGTATTTATGTCCATGCCACTCTCTCACTTCGTCCTAGCTTACCCATCACCCTTCCGGTGTCCTCAAGTCCTTTCTCTATGTCTGTGTCCTTAATCCTGTCCTGCCATTAGGTTCTTCAAAATCTTTTTTTTTCTTCATTAGATTCCGTATATCTCTGTTAACATACAGTATTTGTTTTTCCCTTTCAGACTTACTTCACTGTGTAGGACAGATTCTATGTCCATCCACCTCAGTACAAATAACTCAGTTTTGCTTCTTTTTATGGTTGAGTAATATTTGATTGTATATATGTGCCAGATCTTCTTTATCCATTCATCTGTCGATGGACACTTAGGTTGCTTCCATGTCCTGGCTAATGCAAATAGAGCTGCAATGAACATTTTTGTACATAACTCTTTTTGAATTATGGTTTTCGCAAGGCAAATGCCCAGTACTTGGATTGTTGTGTCGTATGGTACTTCTATTGTTAGTTATTTAAAGGAACCTCCGTACTGTTCTCCCTAGTGCCCATATCAATTTACATTCCCACCCACAGTGAAAGTGTGTGCCCTTTTCTCCAATAAAGGCCTCTCCAGCATTTATTGTTTTGTAGATTTTTTTGATGATTGCCACTCTGATTGCTGTGAGGTGATACCTCAGGGTTGTTTTGATTTGCATTTCTCTAATGATTGGTGATGTTCAGCATTCTTTCATGTGTTTCTTGGTAATCTGTATATCTTCTTTGGAGAAATGTCTATTTAGGTCTTCTGCCCGTTTTTGGATTGGGTTGTTTGTTTTTGTGATATTGAGCTACATGAGGTGCTTGTAAAGTTTGGAGATTAATCCTTTGTCAATTGCTTCATTTGAAAATATTTTCTCCCATTCCGAGGGTTGTTTTTGCATCTTGTTTATGTTTTCCTGTACTGTGTAAAAGCTTTTAAGTTTCATTAGGTCCCATTTGTTGATTTCTGTTTTTATTTCCATTTCTCTAGGAGGTGGGTCCAAAAGGATCTTGCTGTGATTTATGTCATAGATGTTCTGCCTATGGTTTCCTCTAAGTGTTTTATAGTGTCTGGTCTTATATTTAGATCTCTAATCAATTTAGAGTTTATTTTTGTGTATGGTGTTATAGAGTGTTCTAATTTCATTCTTTTATGTGTAGGGGTCCAGTTTTTCCAGCACCAATTACTGAAGAGACTGTCTTTTCTCCATTGTATATCCTTAGCTCCTTTGTCATAGATGAGATAGCCATAGGTATGTAGGTTTATCTCTGGGCTTTCTGTCCTGTTCCATTGATCTGTGTTTATGCCAATCTACATACACTTGATTCCATTATGCAGACATATAAATACATAGGTTTCAAGGTTATTACCAGTCAGATATATTCCTCTTCAGTGAATAGGGTGTTTTGTGTCCAGTTCATTGAGAAAGGAGTAGGTCTTGTCTATTACATATTTGGTATATGAAATGGGATCTGTGCTAATTTCAAACTCTGCTTTTACACATCACCCCACGTCACCTTTCCCCTTAAGGAGGCATAAGTGTGTTTTCTAAATGTGTAACTCTGTTCTCTTTTGAAATTCAGTTCATGTGTAGCCATGTTTACATTTCCTCTATAAGTGATATATTACAATAAGTTTCTTTTTCTTTGTGGCTCATTTCACTTAGCATCATCGTACCTAAAGCCACTCATTAAGCTGCTATTGGCCTTATGACATTGATTTTATGTCTGAGTGACATTCCATTGTATATAAGTACCACAACATCTATATCCATTTTTTTTCCTTTCCTGGGATATATAAAGTGTACCAAAGTGAGGTTCTTGTAAACAGAGCAGCCCTAAACTTTGGGCTGGCTGTGTGTTGTGGATTTTTAGTTTTTCCAAAATACACGCCCATGAGTGGAAGTGTGCTATGCTCTGTAGCTCTGTTTTAGAAAACAACATTCAGTTCTCCAGAGAGTCTGTTGACAATTTACATGCTGTCCATCGGCGTAACCAGGCTCCCTTTTCTCCATGGCCTGTCCTGCATTTGTGGCTTTTACACTATTTGTGGATGGTCCTTTTGACTGGAGGTAAGGGGCACTTCTAGGTAGTTTGGATTTGCAATGCCTGAGGGCTTGCTTGGCCAAAAAAAGGGCATATGCATTTTTTCCCTAATATATTCAAGAAAATACACATAGTCCCTTTTCAGCCAAGGGCAACATTGTCGAAATTCTGTCGCTTTTCATGTGCTTTAAAGACGACTCCAATCTACCTCTTGAAATCTGTTTCCTTCAATTCTGCCTTGCATTCAAATCCTCTTCACTGCCTTTCCTCAATATATTTCTGGATGATAGTTGTCCTTTATAACTCTGCAAGTTTGTGAATTGCTGTGCCCCTGATTTCCATTTTTCAACTCGCCTCTTTGTGAGCTGGCTGCAATACCGCAGGATGGCTTTAGGCCCTACTCTGGTTCCAGGGCTTCAGGCTGAGCCTTTGGTTAATTCTTCTTCCTGATGGGAAACTAGAGTGACATGTGCCCATCCAAACACCTACAGCTAATCTCTCATTTATTTCCCCTCTTCCTGTTAATCCTCTGCACAATTTGCAAACTGTGCATAATGGGAGGGTAAAGGCGCTGACACTCCAAGTGGGGAGATTTTTAGTAATGCAGATGGAATGGCGAAGCCGAGCACGACAAAAGGAAAAATGAGGTACCTTTTAGAGAACTTTCTCAATTACACAGTGTACCATCCACTGGGTTTACTATGCATGTTTTAACTGTAGGAAGATTCCCTTAATCCTGGAGAGTTGGGACCACTAGAATGGGTAGCACAGAGTATTGCTCTAAGTGGTGTTCTTTTGTTCACACAACCTCAGAAATCTTGTCAGCCCCAAGTGTCCAGTCTTATGTCTCATCCAGCTGTGGGTGTAAAGGTGGTCAATCTAGCTTGCATCACAGGCCCTGAACATAGTTTTTAAGACTTTCTCTCTGTTTTTGCATTTTGATTTTGAAATTTATTTTTATAAGTGGGTTTAACTGAATTTCAGTGCTGTGTTCATGCCATTATACACACACATGATTCCTTTATGGAGACATGAGAATACATATGTTTTAAAATACATAGAGTCAGACATATTCCTCTGCAATGAATAGGGGGTGTTGAGTCCAGTTCATTGTGCCGGGAGTAGGTGTTGTCTATTACATACATGGTTTATATAACGGTATCTGTGCTAATTTAAAACTGTGGTTTTATGTATCACCCCACCTCGGCTTTCCTCTTAAGCAGGCAAAAGATGTTTCCTAAATGTGTGACTCTGTTGTGTTTGTCATTCAGTTCATGTGTAGTCATGTGTACATTCCCGCTATGAGTGATAACTTATGATAAGATTAGTTACTCTGTAATTTTTCCTAACTCCGTTCATGTGTAGCCATGTTTACAGGACCTTCATAAGTGATATTTTATGATAAGTTTCTTTTTCTGTGTGACTTATTTCACTTAGAATCATCGTTCCTGAATCCACTCATTTTGTTGCTACTGGTCTTATGACATTGATTTCATGGCTGAGGGATATTCCATCGTATGTAAGTACCACTATTTTTTGAACAATTTTTAACTTTCCTGGGATATTTAATGTGTACCCAAGTTGAGTTTCTTGTAAGCAGTGCATACCTAAATTTTGGGGTGGGTCTGTCTTTTTGATTTTCAGTTTTCCCAAGGTATATTCCCTAGACTGGAAGTGCCCTTGGCTATGTAGCTCTGTTGTTTACATGTTTTAGGGATCACAATACACTCCTCCAGAGAGGCAGTTGCCAACTTACATCCCGCCCAACAGCATAACAAGCCTCCCTGTTCTCCAGGTCCTCTCTTGCCTTTCTGGTTTTTACACATTTTGCCTATGTCCCTTTTGACCGGTGGGAAGGGATATTTCCTTGCACTGCAGATTTGCCTTGCCCACTTGCTTGCTTGGCCAAAAAGGGCGTATGCATTTTCTCCTGAATATATTCAGGAGAAAACGAATACACCATTTTTGGACAAGTGTATCATTGTCGAAGTTATGCCCCTCTTCCTGTGCTTGAAAGGTGATTCCAACGTACTTCTTGAAATCTGTTTACTGCGATTCTGCTTCGCATTCAAGTCCACCTCGTTGCCTTCCTTCAAACAATTTTTGGACGATAGCTGTCCTTTATTACTCTGCCAGTTTGTGAACTGCTGTGCCTCTGAGCTCCATTTATCAAATCGTTTTTTGTGAGCTGACCGCAAGTCCAAAATTTCGGTTCAGGACCTATACTGGTTTCCGGCAGCGGGATGAGTCTTTGGTTAATTCTTCTTCCTGCTGTGCAATTAGAGTCACATGTGCCTGTCCAAATGCCTAACAGCTACTCTCTCATTGGTTCTCCCTGGTCCCTTTCATCCTCTGCCAAATTGGCAACCTGTGTTATCCAGGAGGTTAAAGGGGCTGTATCTCTAAGTTGGGAGATTTATAGTCAAGCGGTTGGAAAGTCAAATTGGAACACCAGTAGAGGGAGTATTTCTTGAGTTTTAGAAAGTTTTCGTATTCACAGTGTGTCCATTCTCTAGGTTTCCAGTACATGTTATAGCTGTATTAATATTCCCTTCAACCTGGAGAGTTTGGAACCATGGAATGGAGGCCACACATTATTGCTTTAAGTGGTCTGTGTTTGCTCACGCAGTCTCACCAAGCCTCTCAGTCCCAAGTGTCCAGCCTTATGCCCCATCAAGCTGTAGTTGTAGATAGATTCAGTCCAGGTTTCATCAGAGACCCTGAAGGAATTTTAAAGAATTTCCCTGTTTTTTTGTTTTGTTTTTGAAATTCCTTTTAATAGTGGGTTTGAGCTGATTCTCACTGCCATGTTTATGCCAGTCTAGACACACTTGATTCCCTTATAGAGACATATCAATACATAGGTTTTAAGATTCTAACTAGTCAGATATATTCCTCTGTGGAAAATATGGTGTTTTGAGGCCCTTTCCCCGAGGAAGGTGTAGGTTTAACTATTCCATAGTTGGTTTTTGGAACAGTACCTGTGCTTATATCAAACTCTGGTTTTATGCATCACCCCACCTCTCCTTCCCCCTTAAGCAGGCATAAGAGTGTATTCTAAATGTGAGACTCTGTTCTCTTTCCTAACTCAGTTCATGTGTAGCAATGTTTACAGGATCTTCATAAGTCATATCCTATGAGAAACTTCTTTTTCTATGTGACTTATTTCACTTAGAATCATCGTACCTGAATCCACTCATTTTGCTGCTACTGGTCTTATGACATTGATTTCATGGCTGAGGGATATTCCATCGTACGTAAGTACCACAATTTTTTGAACCATTTTTAACTTTCTTGTGATAATTAATATGTACCCAAGTTGAGGTTCTTGTAAGCAGTGCAGCCATAAATTTTGGGGTGGCTCTGTCTTATTGATTTTCAGTTTTCCCAAGGTATATTCCCTAGACTTGAAGTGCCCTTGGCTATGTAGCTCAGTTGTTTACTTTTTTTAGGGAACACAATGCACTCCTCCAGAGTGGCAGTTGGCAACTTACATTCCGCCCATCAGCATAAAAAGGCTCCCGGTTCTCCAGGTCCTCTTTTGCCTTTCTGGTTTTTACACATTTTGCCGATGTCCCTTTTGACTGGTGGGAAGTGATACTTCTTTGTACTGCAGATTTGCATTGCCCGCTTGCTTGCTTGGCCAAAAAGGGCGTATGCGTTTTCCCCTGAATATATTCAGGAGAAAACACATACACAATTTTTGGCCAAGTGCATCATTGTCGAAGTTGTGCCCCTCTTCCTGCGCTTTACAGGTGATTCCAACGTACCGCTTGAAATCTATTTCCTGCTATTCTGCCTCGCTTTCAAGTCCGCCTCTTTGCCTTCCTTCAAAAGATTTTTGGAAGATAGCTGTCCTTTATTACTCTGCCAGTTTGTGAATTGCTGTGCACCTGAGCTCCATTTATCAAATCGTTTTTTGTGAGCTGACCGCAAGTCCAAAATTTCGGTTCAGGACCCATACTGGTTCCCTGCAGCGGGAAGTGTCTTTGGTTAATTCTTCTTCCTGCCAGGCAATTAGAGTGACATGTGCCCGTCCAAATGCCTAACAGCTACTCTCTCATTGGTTCTCCCTCTTCCCTTTCATCCTCTGCCAAATTGGCAACCTGTGAGAACCAGGAGGTTAAAGGTGCTGTCTCTCCAAGTTGGGAGATTGATAGTAAAGCAGTTGGAAAGTCAAACTGGCACACAAGGAGAGGGACTATTCGTTGAGTTTTAGAAACCTTTCATATTCACAGTGTGTCCATTCTCTAGGTTTCCCGTACATGTTATAGCTGTAGTAATATTCCCTTCAACCTGGAGAGTTGGGAACAATGGAATGGGTGCCATGCATTATTGCTTTAAAGGGTCTGCATTTGCTCACCCAGTCTCACCAATCCTCCCAGTCCCAAGTGTCCAGCCTTATGCCAATTCCAGCTGTCATTGTAGACATGGTCATTCCAGGTTTCATCAGAGACCCTGAAGGAATTGTAAAGAATTTCCCTGTTTTTTTGTTTTGTTTTTGAAATTTTTTTTATAGTGGGTTTGAGCTGATTCTCGCTGCCATGTTTATGCCAGTCTAGACACACTTGATTCCCTTACGGAGATATATCAGTACATAGTTTTTAAGATTCTTATTAGTCAGATATATTCCTCTGCACGGAATATGGGTTGTTTCGTCCCGTTCACTGAGGAAGTTGTAGGTCTTGCTATTACGTATTAGGTTTTTGGAACGGTACTTGTTCTAATATTAAACTCTTTTTTTATGCATCACCCCACCTCTCCTTCCCCCTTATGCAGACATCAGAGTGTTTTCTAAATGTGAGATTCTGTTCTCTTTCCTAACTCAGTTCATGTGTAGCCATGTTTACAGGATACCTATAAGTGATATCTTATGATAAGTTTCTTTTTCTGTGTGACTTATTTCACTTAGAATCATCGTACCTGAATCCACTCATTTTGCTTCTACTGGTCTTATGACATTGTTTTCATGGCTGAGGGATATTTCATCGGACGTAAGTACCACAATTTTTTGTACCATTTTTATCTTTCAGGGATATTTAAGTTGCACCCAAATGAGCTTCTTGTAAGCAGTGCAGCCGTAAATAGTGGGGTGGCTCTGTCTTATTGATTTTCAGTTTTCCCAAGGTATATTCCCTAGACTGGAAGTGCCCTTGGCTCTGTACCTCTGTTGTTTACATGTTTTAGGGAAATCAATGCACTCCTCCAGAGAGGCAGTTGACAATTTACATCCCACCCATCCGCATAACAAGGCTCCCTGTTCTCCAGGGCCTGTCTTGCCTTTCTGGTTTTTACACATATTTCCTATGTCCCTTTTGACTTGTGGGAAGTGATACTTCTTTGTAGTGCAGATTTGCATTGCCCCCTTGGTTGCTTGGCCAAAAACGGCGTATGCGTTTTCTCCTGAATATATTCAGGAGAAAAGGCATACGCCCTTTTTGGCCAAGTGCATCATTGTCTAAGTTGTGCCCCTCTTCCTGTGCTTTAAAGGTGATTCCAACGTACCTCTTGAAATGTGGTTCCTGCTATTCTGCCTCCCTATCAAGTCCGCCTTGTTGCCTTCCCTCAACAGATTTTTGGATGATAGTTTCCCTTAATTACTCTGCCAGTTTGTGAATTGCTGTGCCCCAGATCACGATTTTTTAACTCGTTTTTTGTGAGCTGAGCGCAAGTTTAATATTTTGGTTCAGTACCTATACTGGTTCTTGGTGGGTGGCTGAGACTTTGGTTAATTCTTCTTCCTCCCAGGAAATAAGAGTGACATGTGCCCGTCCAAATGCCTAACAGCTACTCTCTCATTGGTTCTCCCTCTTCCCATTCATCCTCTGCCTAATTGGCAACCTGTGCGAAATAGGAGGTTAAAGGTGCTGTCTCTCCAGGTTTGGAGACTGATAGTAATGAAGTTGGAAAATCAAACCGGAGCACGAGGAGAGGGACTATTCGTTGAGTTTAGAGACCTTTCGTATTCACAGTGTGTCCATTCTCTAGGTTTCCCGTACATGTTATAGCTGTAGTAATATTCCTTTCAACCCGGAGAGTTGGGACCCATGTAATGGGTGCCATGCATTATTGCTTTAAAGGGTCTGCATTTGCTCACCCAATCTCACCAATCCTCTCAGTCCCTTGTGTCCAGCCTTATGCCACATCTAGCTATCGTTGTAGATAGGGTCTTTCCAGGTTTCATCAGAGACCCAGATGGAATTGTAAAGAATTTTCCTGTTTTTTTGTTTTGTTTTTGAAATTCCTTTTGATTGTGGGTTTGAGCTGATTCTCGCTGCCATGTTTATGCCAGTCTAGACACACTTAATTCCCTTACGGAGACATATCAATACATAGTTTTTAAGATTCTTACGAGTAAGATATATTCCTCTGCCGGGAATATGGGGTTTTGAGTCCCTTTCACTGAGGAAGGTGTAGGTGTTGTCTATTCCATAGTTCCTTTTTGGAATGGTAAATGTGCTTATATCAAACTCTGGTTTTATGCATCACCCCACCTCTCCTTCCCCCTTAAGCAGGCATAAGAGTGTTTTCTAAATGGGAGACTCTGTTCTCTTTCCTAACTCAGTTCATGTGTAGCCATGTTTACAGGATCTTCATAAGTCATATCCTATGATAAGTTTCTTTTTCTGTGTGACTTATTTCACTTAGAATCATCGTACCTGAATCCACTCATTTTGCTGCTACTGGTCTTATGACATTGATTTCATGGCTGAGAGATATTCCATCGTACGTAAGTACCACAGTTTTATGAACCATTTTTATATTTCCTGGGATATTGAAGGTGTACCCAAGTTGAAGTTCTTGTAAGCAAGTTCAGGTTCTTGTAAGAAGTGCAGCCCTAAATTTTGGGGTGGCTCTGGCTTATTGATTTTCAGTTTTCCCAAGGTATATTTCCTAGACTGGAAGTGCACTTGGCTCTGTAGCTCTGTTGTTTATTTGTTTTAGGGAACACAGTGCACTCCTCCAGAGAGGCAGTTGGCTATTTACATCCCGCCCATCTGCATAACAAGGCTCCCTTTTCTCCAGGGCCTGTCTTTCCTTTCTGGTTTTTACACATTTGGTGATGTCCCTTTTGACTGGTGGGAAGTGATACTTCATTTTACTGCAGATTTGCATTGCCCGCTTGTTGGCTTGGCCAAAGAGGGCGTATGTGTTTTCTCCTGAATATATTCAGGAGAAAATGCATACGCCCCCTTTGGCCAAGTGCATCATTGTCAAAGTTGTGCCCCTCTTCCTGTGCTTTAAAGGTGATTCCAATGAACCTCTTGAAATCTGTTTCCTGCTATTCTGCCTCGCTTTCAAGTCCGCCTCGTTGCCTCCCCTCAACAGATTTTTGGACGATAGTTGCCCTTTATTATTCTGCCATTTTGTGAATTGCTGTGCCCCTGAGCTACATTATTTAACTCGTTTTTTTGTGAGCTGAACGCAAGTCCAATATTTTGGTTCAGGACCTATACTGGTTTTCGGTGGGTGGCTGAGACTTTGGTTAATTCTTCTTCCTCCCAGGAAATAAGTGTGACATATGCCCGTCCAAATGCCTAACAGCTACTCTCTCATTGGTTTTCCCTCTTCCCATTCATCCTCTGCCAAATTGGAAAACTGTGCGAAACAGTAGGTTAAAAGTACTATCTCTCAAGGTAGGGAGATTGATAGTAAAGCAGTTGGAAAGTCAAACTGGAGCACCAGGAGAGGGAGTATTCTTTGAGTTTTAGAGAACTTTCGTATTCACAGTGTGTCCATTGTCTAGGTCTACCGTACATGTTATAGCTGTAGTAATATTCCCTTCAACCTGGAGAGTTGGGACCCAGGGAATGGGTGCCATGCATTATTGCTTTAAAGTGTCTGCATTTGCTCAACCAATCTCACCAATCCTCTCAGTCCCATGTGTCCAGCCTTATGCCATATCCAGCTGTCGTTGTAGATAGGGTCATTCCAGGTTTCATCAGAGACCCTGAAGGAATTGAAAAGTATTTCCCTGTTTTTTTTGTTTTGTTTTTGAAATTCCATTTTATACTGGGTTTGAGCTGATTCTCACTGCCATGTTTATGCCAGTCTAGACACACTTGATTCCATTATGTGGACATATCAATACATACATTTTAAGATTCTTACTATGAAGATATATCCCTCTGCATGGAATATGGGGAGTTGAGTCCTTTTCACTGAAGAAGGTGTATTTCTTGTCTATTCGGTATATGGTTTGTGGAACGGTACCAGAACTAATATCAAAATCTGGTTTATTGCATCACCCCACCTCTCCTTCCCCCTTAAGAAGGCATAAGAATATTTTCTAAATGTCAAACTCTCTTCTCTTTCCTAACTCAGTTCATGTGTAGCCATGTTTACAGGACCTTCATAAGTGATATCTTATGATAAGTTTCTTTTTCTGTGTGACTTATTTCATTTAGAATCATCGTACCTGAATCCACTCATTTTGCTGCTACTGGTCTTATGACATTGATTTCATGGCTGAGGGTTATTCCATCGTACGTAAGTACCACAATGTTTTGAAACATTTTTATGGTTCCAGGGATATTTAAGGTGTAGACAAGTTGAAGTTCTTGTAAGCAGTGCAGCGCTAAATTTTGGGCTTGCTCTGTCTTATTGATTTTCAGTTTGCCCAAGGTATATTCCTTAGACTGGAATTTCTCTTGGCTCTGTAGCTCTGTTGTTTACTTGTTTTAGGGAACACAATGCACTCCTCCAGAGAGGCAGTTGACAATTTACATCCCGCCCATCAGCATAACAAGGCTCGCTGGTCTCCAATGCCTGTCTTGACTTTCTGGTTTTTACATATTTTGTGGATGTCCCTTTTGACTGGTGGGAAGTGATACTTCTTTGTAGTGCAGATTTGCATTGCCCACTTGCTTACTTGGCCAAAAAGGACGTATGTGTTTTCTCCTGCATATATTCAGGAGAAAATGCATACGCCCTTTTTGGCCAAGTGCATCATTGTCGAAGTTGTGCCACTCTCCCTGTGCTTTACAGACGATTCCAACGTAACTCTTGAAATCTGTTTCCTGCTATTCTGCCTCGCTTTCCAGTCCGCTTCGTTGCCTTCCCTCAACAGATTTCTGGACGATAGTTGGCCTTTATTTCTCTGCCAGTTTGTGAATTGCTCTGCCCCTGAGCTCCATTTTTCAACTAGTTATTTTTGAGCTGAATGCAAGTCCAAAATTGTGGTTTAGGACCTATACTGTTTCCCGGTGAGTAGCTGAGACTTTGGTTAATTCTTCTTCCTGCCGGGCAATTAGAGTGACATGTGCCCGTGCAAATGCCTAACAGCTACTCTCTCATTGGTTCTCCCTCTTCCCTTTCATCCTCTGCCAAATTGGCAACCTGTGCGAACCAGGAGGTTAAAGGGGCAGTCTCTCCAAGTTGGGAGATTGATAGTAAAGCAGTTGGAAATTCCAACCGGAGCACCAGGAGAGGGACTATTCGTTGAGTTTTAGAAACCTTTTGTATTCACAGTGTGTCCATTCTCTAGGTTTCCCATACATGTTATAGCTGTAGTAACATTCCCTTCAATCTGGAGAGTTGGGACCCATGGAAAGAGTGCCATGCATTATTGCTTTAAAGGTTCTGCATTTGCTCACCCAATCTCACCAATCCTCTCAGTCCCAGTTGTCCAGCCTTATGCCACATCCAGCTGTCATTGTAGACAGGGTTATTCCACGTTTCATCAGAGACCCTGAAGGAATTGTAAAGAATTTCCCTGTTTTTTTGTTTTGTTTTTGAAATTCCTTTTTATAGTGGGTTTGAGCTTATTCTTGCTGCCATGTTTATGCCAGTCTAGACACACTTGATTCCATTATGGGGACATATCAATACATAGGTTTTAAGATTCTTACTAGTAAGTTATATCCCTCTGCATGGTATAAGGGGAGTTGAGTCCCTTTCAGGAAGGAACGTGTAGTTCTTGTCTATTCCGTATTTGGTTTTTGGAACGGTACCTGATCTAATATCAAACTCTGGTTTTATGCATCACCCCACCTCTCCTTCCCCCTTAAGCAGGCATAAGAATGTTTTCTAAAGGTCAAACTCTCTTCATTTTCCTAACTCAGTTCATGTGTAGGAATGATTCCAGGGTCTTCGTAAGTGATATCTTATGATTAGCTTCTTTTTCTGTGTGACTTATTTCACTTAGAATCATCGTACCTGAATCCACTCATTTTGCTGCTACTGGTCTTATGACATTGATTTCATGGTTGAGGGATATTCCATTGTACGTAAGTACCACAATTTTTTGAACCATTTTTATATTTCCTGGGATATTTATGGTGTACCCAAGTTGAGGTTCTTGTAAGCAGTGCAGCCATAAATTTGGGGGTGGCTCTGTCTTATTGATTTTCAGTTTTCCAAAGATATATTCCCTAGACTCGAAGTGCCCTTGGCTCTGTAGCTCTTTTGTTTACTTGTTTTAGGGAACACAATGCACTCCTCCAGAGGGGCAGTTGGCAATTTACATGTCGCCCATCAGCATAACAAGGCTCCCTGTTCTCCAGGGCCTCTCTTGCCTTTCTGGTTTTTACACATTTTGTGGATTTCCCTTTTGACCTGTTGGAAGTGATACGTCTTTGTAGTGCAGATTTGCATTGCCCGCTTGCTTGTTTGGCCAAAAAGGGCATATGCGTTTTCTGCTGAATATATTCAGGAGAAAACGCATATGCACTTTTTGGCCAAGTGCAACATTTTCGAAGTTGTGCCCCTCTTTCTGTGCTTTAAAGGCGATTCCAACGTACCTCTTGAAATCTGTTTCCTGCTATTCTGCCTCGCTTTCAAGTCCGCCTCGTTGCCTTCCCTCAACATATTTTTGGACGATAGTTGTCCTTTATTACTCTGCCTGTTTGTGAATTGCCATGCCCCAGAGCTCCATTATTTAACTCGTTTTTTGTGAGCTGAACGCAAGTACAATATTTTGGTTCAGGACCTACACTGGTACCCGGTGGGTGGCTGAGACATTGGTTTATTCTTCTTCCTCCCGGGAAACAAGAGTGACATGTGCCCGTCCAAACACCTAACAGCTACTCTCTCATTGGTTCTCCCTCTTCCGTTTCATCCTCTGCCAAATTGGCTACCTGTGTGAAACAGGAGATTAAACGGGCTGTCTCTAAAAGTAGCGAGATTGATAGTAAAGCAGTTGGAAAGTCAAACCGGAGCACCGGGAGAGGGACTATTTGTTGAGTTTTAGAGACATTTCGTATTCACAGTGTGTCCATTCTCTCGGTTTCCCGTACATGTTATATCTATAGTAATATTCGCTTCACCCTGGAGAGTTGGGACCCATGGAATGGGTGCCATGCATTATTGCTTTAAAGCATCTACATTTGCTCACCCAATCTCACCAATCCTCTCAGTCCCATGTGTCCAGCCTTATGCCACATCCAGCTGTCGTTTTAGATAGGGTCATTCCAGGTTTCATCAGAGACCCTGAAGGAATTGTATAGAATTTCCCTGTTTTTTTGTTTTGTTTTTGAAATGCCATTTTACAGTGGGTTTGAGCTGATTCTCGCTGCCATGTTTATGCCAGTCTAGACACACTTGATTCCCTTACAGAGACATATCAATACATAGGTTTTAAGATTCTTACTAGTCAGATATATTCCTCTGCGGGTAATATGGGGTTTTGAGTCCCTTTCACTGAGGAAGGTATAGGTATATCTTGTCTATTCCATTGATGGTTTTGGGAACGGTACCTGTGCTTATATCAAACTCTGGTTTTATTCATCACCCCACCTCGACTTCCCCCTTAAGGAGGCATGAGTGTGTTTTCTAAATGTGAGACTCTGTTCTCTTTCCTAACTCAGTTCATGTGTAGCCATGTTTACAGGACCTTCATAAGTGATATCTTATGATAAGTTTCTTTTATTCTGTGACTAATTTCACTTAGAATCATCGTAACTGAATCCAATAAATTTGCTGCTACTGGCCTGATGACATTGATTTCATGGCAGAGAAATAATCCATCGTATGTAATTACCACAATCTCTTGAAAAATTTTTCTCTTTCCTGGAATATTTAAGGTGTAGCCTAGTTGAGGTTCTTGTAAGCAGGGCAGCCCTAAATTTTGGGGTGGCAATGTCTTACTGATTTTCAGTTTTCCCAAGGTATATACCCTAGACTGGAAGTGCCCTTGTCTCTGTAGCTCTGTTGTTTACTTGTTTTAGGGAACAAAATGCACTCCTCCAGAGAGGCAGTTGGCAATTTACATCCCGCCCATCAGCATAACAAGGCTCCCTGTCTCCAGGCCCTGTCTTGTCATTTTGCTTTTTACCCATTTTGTGGATACCCCTTTTGACCTCTGGGAAGTGATACTTCTTTGTAGTGCAGATTTGCATTGCCCGCTTGCTTGCTTGGCCAAAAAGGGCGTATGCGTTTTCTCCTGAATATACTCAGGAGAAAACACATACGCACTTTTTGGCCAAGTGCATCATTTTTGAAGTTGTGCCCCTCTTCCTGTGCTTTAAAACCGATTCCAACGTATCTGTTGAAATCTGTTTCCTTCTATTCTGCCTCGCTTTCAATTCCGCCTCGTTGCCTTCCCTCAACAGATTTTTGTACGATAGTTGTCCTTTATTACTCTACCAGTTTGTGAATTGCTGTGCCCCTGAGCTCCATAATTTAACTCGTTTATTGTGAGCTGAACGCAAGTCCAATATTTTGGTTCAGGACCTATACTGGTTCGCGGTGGTGGCTTAGACTTTGGTTAATTCTTCTTCCTCCCGGGAAATAAGAGTGACATGTGTCCGTCCAAATGCCTAACAGCCACTCTCTCATTGGTTCTCCCTCTTCCGTTTCATCCTCTGCCAAATTGGCAACCTGTGCGAAACAGGAGGTTAAAGGTGCAGTCTCTCCAACCTGGGAGACTGATAGTAAAGCAGTTGGAAAGTCAAACCTGAGCACCAGGCGAGGGACTATTCGTTGAGTTTTAGAGACCTTTCGTATTCACAGTGTGTCCAGTCTCTAGGTTTCCCGTACATGTTATAGCTGTAGTAATATATTCTTCAAGCTGGAGAGTTGGGACCCATGGAATGGTTGTCATGCATTATTGCTTTATAGGGTCTGCATTTGCTCACCCAATCTCACCAATCCTCTCACTCCCATGTGTCCAGCCTTATGCCATATCCAGCTGTCATTGTAGATAGGGTCATTCCAGGTTTCATCAGAGACCCTGAAGGAATTGTAAAGAATTTCCCTGTTTTTTTGTTTTGTTTTTGAAATTCCCTTTTATAGTGGGTTTGAGATGATTCTCGCTGCCATGTTTATGCCAGTCTAGACACACTTGATTCCCTTACGGAGACATATCAATACATAGGTTTTAAGATTCTAACTAATCCAATATATTCCTCTGTGGTAAATATGGGGTATTGAATCCCTTTCACTGAGGAAGGTGTAAGTCTTGTCTATTCCATAGTTGGTTTTTGAATGTTACCTGTGCTTATATCAAACTCTGGTTTTATGCATCACCCCACCTCTCCTTCCCCATAAGCAGGCATAAGAGTGTTTTCTAAATGGGAGACTCTGTTCTCTTTCCTAACTTAGTTCATATGTAGCCATGTTTACAGGATCTGCATAAGTGATATCTTATGATAAGTTTCTTTTTCTGTGTGACTTATTTCAGTTAGAATCATCGTACCTGAATCCACTCATTTACCTGCTACTGGTCTTATGACATTGAATTCATGGCTGACGGATATTCCATCGTATGTAAGTACCACAATTTTTTGAACCATTTTTATATTTCCTGGGATATTTAATGTGTACCCAAGTTGAGGTTCTTGTAAGCAGTGCAGCCCTAAATTTTGGGGTGGCTCTGTCTTACTGATTTTCAGTTTTCCCAAGGTATATTCCCTAGACTGGAAGTGCCCTTGGCTCTGTAGCATTCTTGTTTACTTGTTTTAGGGAACACAATGCACTCCTCCAGTGAGGCAGTTGGCAATTTACATGCCGCCCATCAGCATAACAAGGCTCCCTGTTCTCCAGGCCCTGTCTAGCCTAGGGTTTTTACCCATTTTGTGGATGTCCCTTTTGACTGGTGGGAAGTGATACTTCTTTTTAGTGCAGATTTGCATTGCCCGCTTGCTTGCTTGGCCAGAAATGGCGTATGCATTTTCTCCTGAATATATTCAGGAGAAAATGCATACGCCATTTGTGGCCAGGTGCATCATTGTCGAAGTTCTGCCCATCTTACTGTGCTTTAAAGGCGATTCCAACGTGGCTGTTGAAATCTGTTTCCTGCTATTCTGCCTCGCTTTCAAGTCCGCCTGGTTGACTTCCCTCAACAGATTTTTGGACGATAGTTGCCCTTTATTACTCTGCCAGTTTGTTAATTGTTGTGTCCCTGAGCTCCATTTTTTAACTCGTTTTTAGTGAGCTGAACGCAAGTCCAATATTTTGGTTCAGGGCCTATACTGTTTTTTGGTGGGTGGCTGAGACTTTGGTTAATTCTTCTTCCTCCCGGGAAATAAGAAAGACATGTGCCCGTCCAAATGTCTAACAGCTACTCTCTCATTGGTTCTCCCTCTTGCCTTTCATCCTTTGCTAAATTGGCAAAATGTGTACACCAGGAGGTTAAAGGTGCTGTCTCTACAAGTTGGGAGATTGATAGTAAAGCAGTTGGAAAGTCAAACTGGAGCACAAGGAGAGGGATTATTCCTTGAGTTTTAGAGACCTTTCATATTCACAGTGTGTCCATTCTCTAGGTTTCCTGTACATGTTATAGCTGTAGTAATATTCCCTTCAACCTGGAGAGTTGTGACCAATGGAATGGCTGCCATGCATTATTGCATTAAAGGGTCTGCATTTGCTCACCCAAACTCATAATTCCTCTCAGTCCCATGTGTTCAGCCTTATTCCACATCCAGCTGTCATTATAGATAGGGTCATTCCAGGTTTCATCAGAGACCCTGAAGGAATTGTATAGAATTTCCCTGGTTTTTGTTTTGTTTTTGAAATTCCATTTTATAGTGGGTTTGAGCTGATTCTCGCTGCCATGTTTTTGCCAGTCTAGAAACACTTGATTCCCTTACAGAGACATATCAATACATAGGTTTTAAGATTCTTACTAGTCAGATATATTCCTCTGCGGGAAATATGGGATTTTGAATCCCTTTCACTGAGGAAGGTGTAAGTCTTCTCTATTCCATAGTTGGTTTTTGGAACGGTACCTGTGCTTATATCAAACTCTGGTTTTATGCATCACCTCACCTCTCCTTCCCCCTTAAGCAGGCATAAGTGTTTTTTTCTGAATGTGAGACTCTGTTCTCTTTCCTAACTCAGTTCATGTGTAGCCATGTTTACAGGATCTTCATAAGTGATATCTTATGATACGTTTCTTTTTCTGTGTGACTTATTTCACTTAGAATCATCGTACCTGAATCCACTCATTTTGCTGCTACTGGTCCTATGACATTGATTTCGTGGCAGAGGGATGTTCTATCATACGTAAGTACCACAATTTTTTGAACCATTTTTATATTTCCTGAGATATTTACGGTGTACCCAAGTTGAGGTTCTTGTAAGCAGTGCAGCCCTAAAGTTCGGGGAGGCTCTGTCTTATTGATTTTCAGTTTTCCCAAGCTATATTCCCCAGACTGGAAATGTCCTTGCCTCTGTAGCTCTGTTGTTTACTTGTTTTAGGGAACACAATTCCCTCCTCCAGAGAGGCAGTTGGCAATTTACATCCCGCCCCTCAGCATAACAAGGCTCCCTGTTCACCAGGGCCTGTCTTGAATTTCTGGTTTTTACCCTTTTTGTGGATGTACCTTTGGACCGGTGGGAAGTGATACTTCTTTGTAGTGCAGACTTACATTGTCCGCTTCCTTGCTTGGCCAAAAAGGGCATATGCGTTTTCTCTTGAATATACTCAGGAGAAAACGCATACTCCCTTTTTGGCCAAGTGCATCATTGTCGAAGTTGTGCCCCTCTTCCTGTGCTTTAAAACCGATTCCAACGTATCTGTTGAAATCTGTTTCCTTCTATTCTGCCTCGCTTTCAATTCCGCCTCGTTGCCTTCCCTCAACAGATTTTTGTACGATAGTTGTCCTTTATTACTCTACCAGTTTGTGAATTGCTGTGCCCCTGAGCTCCATAATTTAACTCGTTTATTGTGAGCTGAACGCAAGTCCAATATTTTGGTTCAGGACCTATACTGGTTCGCGGTGGTGGCTTAGACTTTGGTTAATTCTTCTTCCTCCCGGGAAATAAGAGTGACATGTGTCCGTCCAAATGCCTAACAGCCACTCTCTCATTGGTTCTCCCTCTTCCGTTTCATCCTCTGCCAAATTGGCAACCTGTGCGAAACAGGAGGTTAAAGGTGCAGTCTCTCCAACCTGGGAGACTGATAGTAAAGCAGTTGGAAAGTCAAACCTGAGCACCAGGCGAGGGACTATTCGTTGAGTTTTAGAGACCTTTCGTATTCACAGTGTGTCCAGTCTCTAGGTTTCCCGTACATGTTATAGCTGTAGTAATATATTCTTCAAGCTGGAGAGTTGGGACCCATGGAATGGTTGTCATGCATTATTGCTTTATAGGGTCTGCATTTGCTCACCCAATCTCACCAATCCTCTCACTCCCATGTGTCCAGCCTTATGCCATATCCAGCTGTCATTGTAGATAGGGTCATTCCAGGTTTCATCAGAGACCCTGAAGGAATTGTAAAGAATTTCCCTGTTTTTTTGTTTTGTTTTTGAAATTCCCTTTTATAGTGGGTTTGAGATGATTCTCGCTGCCATGTTTATGCCAGTCTAGACACACTTGATTCCCTTACGGAGACATATCAATACATAGGTTTTAAGATTCTAACTAATCCAATATATTCCTCTGTGGTAAATATGGGGTATTGAATCCCTTTCACTGAGGAAGGTGTAAGTCTTGTCTATTCCATAGTTGGTTTTTGAATGTTACCTGTGCTTATATCAAACTCTGGTTTTATGCATCACCCCACCTCTCCTTCCCCATAAGCAGGCATAAGAGTGTTTTCTAAATGGGAGACTCTGTTCTCTTTCCTAACTTAGTTCATATGTAGCCATGTTTACAGGATCTGCATAAGTGATATCTTATGATAAGTTTCTTTTTCTGTGTGACTTATTTCAGTTAGAATCATCGTACCTGAATCCACTCATTTACCTGCTACTGGTCTTATGACATTGAATTCATGGCTGACGGATATTCCATCGTATGTAAGTACCACAATTTTTTGAACCATTTTTATATTTCCTGGGATATTTAATGTGTACCCAAGTTGAGGTTCTTGTAAGCAGTGCAGCCCTAAATTTTGGGGTGGCTCTGTCTTACTGATTTTCAGTTTTCCCAAGGTATATTCCCTAGACTGGAAGTGCCCTTGGCTCTGTAGCATTCTTGTTTACTTGTTTTAGGGAACACAATGCACTCCTCCAGTGAGGCAGTTGGCAATTTACATGCCGCCCATCAGCATAACAAGGCTCCCTGTTCTCCAGGCCCTGTCTAGCCTAGGGTTTTTACCCATTTTGTGGATGTCCCTTTTGACTGGTGGGAAGTGATACTTCTTTTTAGTGCAGATTTGCATTGCCCGCTTGCTTGCTTGGCCAGAAATGGCGTATGCATTTTCTCCTGAATATATTCAGGAGAAAATGCATACGCCATTTGTGGCCAGGTGCATCATTGTCGAAGTTCTGCCCATCTTACTGTGCTTTAAAGGCGATTCCAACGTGGCTGTTGAAATCTGTTTCCTGCTATTCTGCCTCGCTTTCAAGTCCGCCTGGTTGACTTCCCTCAACAGATTTTTGGACGATAGTTGCCCTTTATTACTCTGCCAGTTTGTTAATTGTTGTGTCCCTGAGCTCCATTTTTTAACTCGTTTTTAGTGAGCTGAACGCAAGTCCAATATTTTGGTTCAGGGCCTATACTGTTTTTTGGTGGGTGGCTGAGACTTTGGTTAATTCTTCTTCCTCCCGGGAAATAAGAAAGACATGTGCCCGTCCAAATGTCTAACAGCTACTCTCTCATTGGTTCTCCCTCTTGCCTTTCATCCTTTGCTAAATTGGCAAAATGTGTACACCAGGAGGTTAAAGGTGCTGTCTCTACAAGTTGGGAGATTGATAGTAAAGCAGTTGGAAAGTCAAACTGGAGCACAAGGAGAGGGATTATTCCTTGAGTTTTAGAGACCTTTCATATTCACAGTGTGTCCATTCTCTAGGTTTCCTGTACATGTTATAGCTGTAGTAATATTCCCTTCAACCTGGAGAGTTGTGACCAATGGAATGGCTGCCATGCATTATTGCATTAAAGGGTCTGCATTTGCTCACCCAAACTCACAATTCCTCTCAGTCCCATGTGTTCAGCCTTATTCCACATCCAGCTGTCATTATAGATAGGGTCATTCCAGGTTTCATCAGAGACCCTGAAGGAATTGTATAGAATTTCCCTGGTTTTTGTTTTGTTTTTGAAAATCCTTTTTATAGTGGGTTTGAGCTGATTCTCGCTGCCATGTTTTTGCCAGTCTAGAAACACTTGATTCCCTTACAGAGACATATCAATACATAGGTTTTAAGATTCTTACTAGTCAGATATATTCCTCTGCGGGAAATATGGGATTTTGAATCCCTTTCACTGAGGAAGGTGTAAGTCTTCTCTATTCCATAGTTGGTTTTTGGAACGGTACCTGTGCTTATATCAAACTCTGGTTTTATGCATCACCTCACCTCTCCTTCCCCCTTAAGCAGGCATAAGTGTTTTTTTCTGAATGTGAGACTCTGTTCTCTTTCCTAACTCAGTTCATGTGTAGCCATGTTTACAGGATCTTCATAAGTGATATCTTATGATACGTTTCTTTTTCTGTGTGACTTATTTCACTTAGAATCATCGTACCTGAATCCACTCATTTTGCTGCTACTGGTCCTATGACATTGATTTCGTGGCAGAGGGATGTTCTATCATACGTAAGTACCACAATTTTTTGAACCATTTTTATATTTCCTGAGATATTTACGGTGTACCCAAGTTGAGGTTCTTGTAAGCAGTGCAGCCCTAAAGTTCGGGGAGGCTCTGTCTTATTGATTTTCAGTTTTCCCAAGCTATATTCCCCAGACTGGAAATGTCCTTGCCTCTGTAGCTCTGTTGTTTACTTGTTTTAGGGAACACAATTCCCTCCTCCAGAGAGGCAGTTGGCAATTTACATCCCGCCCCTCAGCATAACAAGGCTCCCTGTTCACCAGGGCCTGTCTTGA
The DNA here is from genome assembly GCF_964341445.2 of Mesoplodon mirus. NCBI lineage: Eukaryota > Metazoa > Chordata > Mammalia > Artiodactyla > Ziphiidae > Mesoplodon > Mesoplodon mirus. The sequence goes on along the minus strand of NW_028294767.1, from coordinate 60,207 downwards.
ATTTCTGGTTTTTACCCTTTTTGTGGATGTACCTTTGGACCGGTGGGAAGTGATACTTCTTTGTAGTGCAGACTTACATTGTCCGCTTCCTTGCTTGGCCAAAAAGGGCATATGCGTTTTCTCTTGAATATACTCAGGAGAAAACGCATACTCCCTTTTTGGCCAAGTGCATCATTGTCGAAGTTGTGCCCCTCTTCCTGTGCTTTAAAGGTGATTCCAACGTACCTCTTGAAATCGGTTTCCTGCTATTCTGCCTCACTTTCAAGTCCGCCTCGTTGCCTTCCCTCAACAGATTTTTGGATGATAGTTGTCCTTTATTACTCTGACAGTTTGTGAATTGCTCTGCCCTATAGCTCCTTTTTTTAACTGGTTTTTAGTGAGCTGAACGCCAGTCCCATATTTTGGTTCAGGACCTATACTGGTTCCCGGTGGGTGGCTGAGACTTTGGTTAATTCTTCGTCCTCCCGGGAAGTAAGTGACATGTGCCCGTCCAAATGCCTAACAGCTACTCTCTCTTTGGTTCTCCCTCTTCCCTTTCATCCTTTGCCAAATTGGCAACATGTGCGAACCAGGAGTTTAAAGGTGCTGTCTCCCCAGGTTGGGAGATTGATAGTAAAGAAGTTAGAAAGTCAAACTGGAACACAAGGAGAGGGACTATTCGTTGAGTTCTAGAAACTTTTCGTATTCACAGCGTGTCCATTCTCTTGGTTTACCATACAGGTTATAGCTGTAGTACTATTCCCTACAACCTGGAGAGTTGGGACCCATGGAATTGATGCCATGCATTATTCTTTTAAAGCGTCTGCATTTGCTCACGAATCTCAGCAATCCTCTCAATGCAATGTATCCAGCCTTATGCCACCTCCAGCTGTCGTTGTAGATAGGGTCATTCCAAGTTTCATCAGAGATCCTGAAGGAATTATAAAGAATTTCACTGTTTTTTTGTTTTGTTTTTGAAATTCCTTTTTATAGTGGGTTTGAGCTGATTCTCATGGCCATCTTTATGCCAGTCTAGACACACTTGATTCCCTTACGGAGACATATCAATACACAGGTTTTTAGATTATTACTAGTCAGATATATTCCTCTGCGGGAAATATGGGGTTTTGAGTCCCTTTCACTGAGGAAGGTATAGGTAGGTCTTGTCTATTCCATAGTTGGTTTTTGGAACGATACCTGTGCTTATATCAAACTCTGGTTTTATGCATCACCCCACCTCTCCTTCCCCGTTAAGCAGGCATAAGAGTGTTTTCTAAATGTGAGACTCTGTTCTCTTTCCTAACTCAGTTCATGTGTAGCCATGTTTACAGTATCTTCATAATTGATATCGTATGATAAGTTTCTTTTTTCTGTGTGACTTATTTCACTTGGAATCATCGTACCTGAATCCACTCATTTTGGTGCTACTGGTCTTATGACATTGATTTCATGGCTGAGGGATATTCCAGCGTACGTAAGTACCAAAATTTTTTGAACCATTTTTATCTTTCCTGGGATACTTAAGTTGTACCCAAGTTTAGGTTCTTGTAAGCAGTGCATCCCTAAATTTTGGTGTGGCTCTGTCTTATTGATTTTCAGTTTTCCCAAGGTATATTCCCTAGACTGGAAGTGCCCTTGGCTCCGTAGCTCTGTTGTTTACTTGTTTTAGGGAACACAATGCACTCCTCCAGTGAGGCAGGTGGCAATTTAAATCCCGTCCATCAGCATAACAAGGCTCCCTGTTCTCCAGGGCCTGTCTTGCCTTTCTGGTTTTTACACATTTTGTGGATATCCCTTTTGACCGGTGGGAAGTGATACTTCTTTGTAGTGCAGATTTGCATTGCCCGCTTGCTTGCTTGGCCAAAAAGGGCGTATGCGTTTTCTCCTGCATATATTCAGGAGAAAACGCATACACACTTTTTGGCCAAGTGCATCATTGTCGAAGTTGTGCCCCTCTTCCTGTGCTTTACAGACGATTCCAACGCACATCTTGAAATCTGTTTCCTGCTATTCGGACTGAATTTCACGTACACTTCGTTGCCTTCCCTCAACAGATTTCTGGACGATAGTTGGCGTTTATTACTCTGCCAGTTTGTCAATTGCTCTGCCCCTGAGCTCCATATTTCAACTCGTTTTTTGTGAGCTGAATGAAAGTCCAAAGTTTTGGTTCAGGACCTTTACTGTTTCCCGGTGTGTGGCTGAGAATTTGGTTAATTCTTCTTCCTGCCGAGCAATTAGAGTTACATGTGCATGTCCAAATACCTAACAGCTACACTCTCATTGGTTCTCCCACTTCCCTTTCATCCTCTGCCAAATTGGCAACCTGTGCGAACCAGGAGGTTAAAGGGGCAGTCTCTCCAAGTTGCGAGATTGATAGTAAAGCAGTTGGAAAGTCAAACCAGAGCACCAGGAGAGGGACTATTCGTTGAGATTTAGAAACCTTTCGTATTCACAGTTTGTCCATTCTCCAGGTTTGCCAAACATGTTATAGCTATAGTAATATTCCCTTCAACCTGGAGAGTTGAGACCCATGGAATGGGTGCGCTGCATTATTGCTTTAAAGGGTCTGCATTTGCTGAGCCAATCTCACCAATCCTCTCAGTCCCAAGTTTCCAGCCTTATGCCACATCCAGCTGTCATTGTAGACAGTGTCTTTCCAGGTTTCATCAGAGACGCTGAAGGAATTGTAAAGAATTTCCCTGTTTTTTTTTTGTTTTGTTTTTGAAATTCCTTTTTATAGTGGGTTTGAGCTGATTCTCGCTTCCATGTTTATGCCAGTCTAGACACACATGATTCCCTTACGGAGACATATCAATACATAGGTTTTAAGATTGTTACTAGTCAGATATATTCCTCTGCGGGAAATATGGGGTTTTCAGTCCCTTTCACTGAGGAAGGTATAGGTAGGTCTTGTCTATTCCATAGTTGGTTTTGGGAACGGTACCTGTGCTTATATCAAACTCTGGTTTTATACATCACTCCACCTCTCCTTCCCACTTAAGCAGGCATAAGAGTGTTTGGTAAATGTGAGACTCTGTTCTCTTTCCTAACTCAGTTCATGTGTAGCCATGTTTACAGGATCTCTATAAGTGATATCTTATGATAAGTTTATTTCTCTGTGTGACTTATTTCACTTAGAATCATCGTACCTGAATCCACTCATTTTGCTGCTACATGTCTTATGGCATTGATTTCATGGCTGAGAGATATTTCCTCGGACGTAAGTACCACAAATTTTTGTACCATTTTTATCTTTCCTGGGATATTTAAGGTGAATCCAAGATGAGGGTCTTGTAAGCAGTGTACCGGTAAATATTGGGGTGGCTGTGTCTTATTGATTTTCCGTTTTCCCAAGGTATATTACGTAGACAGGAAGTGCCCTTGGCTCTGTAGCTCTGTTGTTTACTTGTTTTAGGGAACACAATGCACTGCTCCTGAGAGGCCGTTGGAAATTTGCATCCCACCCTTCAGCATAAAAAGGCTCCCAGTTCGCCAGGGCCTGTCTTGCCTTTCTGGTTTTTACATATTTTGTGGATATCCCTTTTTACTTGAGGGAAGTTATACTTCTTTGTAGTGCAGATTTGCATTGCCCGCTTGCTTGCTTGGCCAAAAAGTGTGTATGTGTTTTCTCCTGAATATATTCAGGAGAAAACTCATACACCCTTTTTGGCCAAGTGCATCATTGTCGAAGTTGAACACTCTTCCTGTGTTTTAAAGGTGATTCCAGCATACCTCTTGAAATCTGTTTCCTGCTATTCTCCCTCGCTTTCACGTCTGCCTCTTAACCTTCCCTCAACAGAGTTTTGGACGAGAGTTGTCCTTTACTACTCTGCAATTTGGTGAATTGCTGTGCCACTGAGCTCCATTATTCAACTCGTTCTTTGTGAGCTGAATGCAAGTCCAAATTATGGTTCAGGACTTATACTGGTGTCCGGTGGGTGGCTGAGACTTTGATTAATTCTTCTTCTGGCCGGAAAATTAGAGTGACATTTGCCGGTCCAAATGCCTAACAGCTACTCTCTCATTGGTTCTCCCTCTTCCCTTTCATCCTCTGCCAATTTGGCAACCTGTGAGAACCAGGAGGTTAAAGGGGCTGTCTCTCTAAGTTGGGAGATTGATAGTAAAGCAGTTGAAAAGTCAAACCAGAGCACCAGGAGAGGGACTATTCGTTGAGTTTTAGAGACCTTTCATATTCACAGTGTGTCCATTCTCTAGGTTTCCCGTACATGTTATAGCTGTTGTAATATTCCCTTCAACCTGGAGAGTTGGGACCCATGGAATGGGTGCTACTCATTATTGCCTTAAATGGTCTGCATTTGCTCACCCAATCTCAAGAATCCTTTCAGTCCAAAGTGTCCAGCCTAATGCCACATCCAGCTGTCATTGTAGATAGGGTCATTCCAGGTTTCATCAGAATCCCTGAAGGTATTGTGTAAGAATTTTTCTGTTTTTATGTTTTGTTTTGAAATTCATTTTTATAGTGGGTTTGAGCTGATTCTCACTGCCATGTTTATGTCGTTCTAGACACACTTAGTTCCCTTACGGAGACATATCAATACATAGGTTTTAAAATTCTTACTAGTCAGATATATTTCTCTTCGTGGAATAAGTATGTTGAGTTCCGTTCATGGAGGAAGGAGTAGGGCTTGTCTCTTCTGTTTTTGGATTATGGAACGGTACCTGTGCTAATATCAAACTTTTGTTTTGTGCATCTCCCCACCTGTCTTTCCCCTTAAGCAAGCGTTAGAGTGTTTTCTAAATCTGAGACTCTGTTCTCTTCCCTAATTCAGTTCATATGTAGCCATGTTTACTTTCCATTCATAAGTGATATCTTATGTCAGAATTCACCATGGCCTTGTCATAATAATGCTCCATGACCCCTGTCATCACAATGCTCCATGCCCTTGTTATCACAATGCTCCATGTCCCTTGTTATCACAATTCTCCACGTCCTTGTCATCACAATGCTACATGACACTTCTCATCAAAATATTACATGCTCTTGTCGTCACAATTCTCCATGCACTTGAAATTGCAAAGCTCCATGCCCTTGTCATCACATTGCTCCATGGCACCTCTCATAACAATGCTCCCTGACACCTGACACATCACAATGTTTTATGACGTTTGTCATCACAATGATCCATGCCCTCATCATCAACAGTATCTGTGACCTATTTAACCACAATGCTCCATGAACTTTTCATCACAATGCTCTTTGACCCTTGTCATCAATGTGCTCTATGCCTTTCTCAGCACAATGCTCCATAACACTTGTCATCACAATGCTCCATGAGATTGTCAGCACAATGATCCATGACATATATCATCACAATGCGCCATGCACCTGTCATCACAGTGCTCCACAATCTTGTCATCACAGTGCTCCATAAAACTTGTCATCACAATGCTCCATGCACTTCTCATCAAAACGCTCTCTCACCACTGATATCACAATGATACATCACTATTCGTCACAATACTACATCACCCCTGTCATCAAAATATTCCATGACTCCTGTCATCACAATGCTACATGCACTTATCATCACAATGTTCGATGACACCTGACATCACAATGTTCCATAACCATATCATCAAAATGCTCCATGACCCTTTTCATCAAAATGTTCCATGACCATTGACATCACAATGTTCCATATCCCCTGTCATCAAAATGCTCCATTACATTTTTCAACAAAATGCTCCATGACCCCTGCCATCACGATGTTCCATGGCCTTGTCATTACAAAGCTCCATGACCCTTCTCATCAAAATCCTCCAAGAACGCTGACATCACAATGTTCCATAACACCTGTCATCAAAATGTTCCATGACACTTTTCATCAAATAGCTCCATGACCCTGTCATCAGAATGCTCCCTGCCCTTCTCATCACAATGCACAATGCCCTTGCCATCAAAATATTCCATGACCTTTGTCATCACAAAGATCTATGACCCTTGGCATCACAATGCTCCATGTCATTGAAATCACAATGCTCCATGAAAGCTCTCATCACATTGCTGCATGCCCTTGTCTTCACATAGCTCCATGACACATGTCATTAGAATGCTCCATGGCCTTCTCATCACAATGCTCCATGCCCTTCCCATCACAATGCTCCATTACACCGGTCATAACAATGCTCCAAGAACCATGCCATCACGATGTTCCATGGCCTTTTCATCACAAAGCTCCATGACCCTTCTCATCACAATGCTCCAAGAACCCTGTAATCACAATGCTCTATGCCCCTTTTCATCTCAATGCTCCATGAACCCTGTCATCACAGTGCACCTTGCCCATCATCATAATGCTTCAGGCTATTGTCATCACAATGAAATCAAAATTATCCATGACCACTGTCATCAAAAAGCTCCAAACCCTTGTGATCACAATGTTCCATAACACTTGTCATCACAACACACTGTGACGCACATCATAACAATTATCCATGGTCTTCTCATCACAATGCTCCATGACCATTGTCATCACAATTCTCAATACAGTTGTCATCACAATGCTCCCTGACACTTGTCCTCAGTATGCTCCTTGAAACCTGTCATGACAAGGCTCCATGCCTTTTCATCACAATGATCCATGCCCTTTTCATCACAATGCTTCAAGACCCCTGTAATCACAATGCTCCATGCACTTGTCATCACAAAGCTCAATGACATATGTCATCAGAATGCTCCATGTCCTTCTCCTCAAAATTCTCAGTGCCCTTGTCATCACAATGCTCCAGTACCCCTGTAATCACAATGCTCCATGCCCCTTTTCATCAGAATGCTCCATGAGACTTGTCATCACAAGTCTCCTTGGACTTATCATCACAATGCTCCAGGACCTTGTCATCACCATGCTCCATTCCCTTGTCATCACAATGCTCCATGACCACTGTCATCACAATACTCCATGAATATTTTCAGCCCAATGCTCCATGATATTCTCATCACAATGCTCCATGACAAATATCATCAAAATGCTCCATGACCACTGTCATCACAACACTCCATGACACCTGACAACACAATGATCCGGGACTCTTTTCATCACAATGCCCCATTCCCTACTCATCACAATGCTCCATGACCCCTGTCATCACAATCCTCCATGAACATTTTCAGCCCAATGCTCCATTACCCTTGTCATCACCATGATCCATGCCCTTGTCATCCCAATGCTCCATGACCCCTGTATTCACAATGATCCATGACGCTTATCATAACAGTGCTCCATGACACATGTCATCACAATGCTCCATGCCTTTGTCAGCAAAATGCTACATGACCTTGTCAATACAATGCTCTATGCGTTTGTCATCACAATACTCCATTACCATTGTCATCACAATCCTCCATGAACCTTGGGATCACATTGCTTCATGCCCTTGTCATCACAATGCTCCATGCTCCTTGAAATCAAAATGATCCATGACCTCTGTCATCGCAATGCTCCAAACCCTTGTGATCACAATGTTCCATAACACTTTTCATCACAATGCTACATGATGCCTGTCATCACGATATCCCTTGCACTTCTCATCACAATGCTCCATGAACTTTGTCATCACAATTCTCAATACAGTTTTCATCACAATGCTCCCTGACACTTGTCATCACAATGCTCCTTGAAACCTGTCACAAAAAGGCTCCATGCATTTTTCATCACAATGTCCCATGCCGTTTTCATCACAATGTTCCATGCAATAGTCATCAAAATACTCCACAGGCTTGTCTTCAGAATGCTCCATGACCCTTGTCATCATAATTCTCCATGCACTTGTAAGCACAATGCTCTCTGACCCTTGTCTTCACAATGCTCCTAGCCATTGTCATCACAATGCTCCATTACCTTTCTCATCAGAATCCTCCATGACACTTGGCATCACAATGCTCCATGCCATTGTCATCACGAAGCTCCATGATGCATGTCATCAGAATGTTCCATGGACTTCTCCTCACAGTGCTCCTTGCCCTTGTCATCACAATGCTCCAAGACGCCTGTAATCACAATGCTCCATGCCCCTTTTCATCAGAATGCTCCATGAGACTTGTCATCACAAGTCTCCATGGTCATCTAATCACAATGCTCCAGGACCTTGTCATCACCATGCTCCATTACCTTGTCATCACAATGCTCCATGATCCCTGTCATCACAATACTCCATGAATATTTTTAGCCCTATGCTCCATGACCTTCTCATCACAATGCTCCATGACCAATATCATCAAAATGTTCCATGACCACAGTCATCACAACACTCCATGACACCTGACAACACAATGATCTAGGACTCTTGTCATCACAAAGCTCCAAGACCCCTGTAATCACAATGCTCCTTGACCCCTGTCATCAAAATACTCCATGAACATTTTCAGCCCAATCCTCCATGACAGTTGTCATCACAATAATCCATGCCCTTGTCATCCCAATGCTCCATGACCCCTGTATTCACAATGCTCCGTGACGCTTGTCATCACAGTGCTCCATGACACATGTCATCACAATGCTCCATGCCTTTGTCAGCAAAATGCTACATGACATTGTCATTAAAATGCTCTATGAGCTTGTCATCAAAATACTCCATTACCATTGTCATCACAATCATCCAAGAACCTTGGGATCCCAGTGCTTCATGCCTAGTCATCACAATGCTCCATGCTCCTTGAAATCAAAATGATCCATGACCTCTGTCATCGCAATGCTCCAAACGCTTGTGATCACAATGTTCCATAACACTTGTCATCTCAACGCTCCATGATGCCTGTCATCACAATACTCCATGCCCTTGTCATCACAATGCTCCATGACCTTTGTCATCACAATTCTCAATACACTTGTCATCACAAGGCTCCCTGACACTTGTCATCACAATGCTCCTTGAACCCTGTAACGAAATGCTCCATGCCTTTTTCATCACAAAGCCCCATGCAATTTTCATCACAATGCTCCATGCCATTGTCATCAAAATACTCCACAAGCTTATCATCAGAATGCTCCATGACCATTGTCATCACAATTCTCCATGCAGTTGTCAGCACAATGCTCCCTGACCCTTGTCATCACAATGCTCCAAGCCATTGTCATCACAAGGCTCCATTACCTTTGTCATCAGAATCCTCCATGACACTTGGCATCACAATGCTCCATGCCATTGTCATCACATTGGGCCATTACATATGTCATCACAATGCTCCCTGACAACTCTCTTCACAATATTGCATGACCTGGTCCTCACAATTCTCCATGCCCTTGTCATCACAATGCGCCATTCCAACTGTCATCACAATAATCCATGAAACTTCTTAGACCAATGCTCCATTCCCTTGTCATCACAAAGCTCCACGCCCTTGTTATCACAATGTTCCAAGACCCCTGTAATCAGAATGCTCTATGCCCCTTTTCATCAGTATGCCCCATGAGACTTGTCATCACAAGGCTCCATGGTTTTCTCATCACAGTGCTCGAGGAACTTGTCACCATAATGCTTCACGACATTGTCATGAAAATTCACAATGGCCCTTGTCATCATAATGCTCCAAGCCCTAGTCATCACAATGCTCCATTATATTTGTCATCACAATCCTCCATTACATTTGGTATCACAATGCTCCCTGGTATTGTCATCGCAATGGACTCTGACATATGTCATCACAATGCTCCCTGACACCTGTCTTCACAATACTGCATGACCTTCTCATCACAATGCTCCATGCCCTTGTCATCACAATGCACCATGTCCACTGTCATCACAATAATCTAGGAAACTTGTCAGAACAATGCTCCATGCCCCTGTCATCACAATGCTCCATGCCCTTGTAATCAAAATGCTCTATGACCCCTGTCATCACAATGCTCCCTGACTCCACTCTTCACAATGCTTCATAACGTTTGTCATCACAACGGTCCATGCCCGCATCATCACAAGGCTCTGTGAAATTTGTAACCCAAATGTTCCATGAACTTTTCATCACAATGCTCTGTGACACTTGTCATCAAAATGCTCCATGCCTTTGTCAGAACAATGCTCCATGACCCTTGTCATCACAAAGATCCATGACCCTTTGCATCACAAGGCTCCATATCATTGTCATCACAATGCTCCATGAACGATCTCATCACATTGCTCAATGCCATTGTCTTCACAAAGCTCCATGACACATGTCATCAAAATGCTCCATGGACTTCTCATCACAATGCTCCATGCCCTTGCCATCACAATGCTCCATTACCTCTGTCATAAAAATGCTCCATGACCCCTGCCCTCACGATGTTCCATGGCCTTGTCATCACAAGGCTCCATGACCATTCTCATCACAACAATCCAAGAAACCTGTAATCACAATTCTCCAGCCCCTTTTCATCTCAATGCTCCATGAACCCTTTCATCACAATGCACCATGCCCATCATCATAATGCTTCATGCTATTTTCATCACAATGAAATCAAAATGCTCCATGACCTCTGTCATAACAATGTTCCAAACCCTTGTGATCACAATATTCCATATCACTTGTCATCACAATGCCTCATGATGCTCGTCATCACAATTATCCATGGTCTTCTCATCACAATGCTCCATGTCCTTTGTCATCACAATGCTCAATACACTTATCATCAAAATGCTCCCTGACACTTGTCTGTACTCTCCTTGAACCCTGTCATGACAAGGTTCCATGCCCTTTTCATCACAATGTTCCAAGACCCCTGTAATCAAAATGGTCCATGACCCTTTTCATCAGTATGCTCCATGAGATTTGTCATCACAAGGCTCCATGGTTTTCTCATCACAATTCTCCAGGACATTGTCATCACAATGCTTCACGACCTTGTCATGAAAATTCACAATGGCCCTTGTCATCATAATGCTCCAAGCCCTAGTCATCACAATGCTCCATTATATTTGTCATCACAATCCTCCATTACATTTGGCATCACAATGCTCCATGTCATTGTCATCGCAAAGGACCATGACATACTTCATCACAATGCTCCCTGACACCTGTCATCACAATGCTCCGTGACTCCAGTCATCACAATACTTCATGACCATTGTCACCACAATGCTCCATGACCTTGTCATTACAATCCTGCATGACTCATGCCTCATAGTGTTCCGTACCCTTTTCATCAAAATGCTCTATGCCCACTCTCATCACAATAATCCATGAAACATTTTAGACCAATGTTCCATGCCCTTCTCATCACAATGTTCCATTACCTCTGTCATAACAATGCACCATGACCCCTGCCATCACAATGTTAAACATCCTAGTCATCACAAGGTTCCATGACACTTCTTATCACAATGCTGAAGACCCTTGTAATCACAATGCTCCGTGCCCTTGTCATCACAAAGCTCCATGACGCATGTCATCAGAATGTTCCATGGCCTTCTCATCACAATGATCCATGCCCTTGTCATCACAATTCTCTGACACCCCTGTAAACACAATGCTCCATGTCCCTTTTCATCTCAATGATCCATGAACCCTGTCATCACAATGCACCATGCCCATCATCATAATGCTTCAGGCTATTGTCATCACAATGAAATCAATATTCTCCATGACCTCTGTCATCACAATGCTCCCTGACTCCACTCTTCACAATGCTTCATAACGTTTGTCATCACAACGGTCCATGCCCGCATCATCACAAGGCTCTGTGAACTTTGTAACCCAAATGCTCCATGAACTTTTCATCACAATGCTCTGTGACACTTGTCATCACAATGCTCCATGCCTTTGTCAGAACAATGCTCCATGACGCTTTTCATCTCAATGCTCCATGAACCATGTCATCACAATGCACCATGCCCATCATCATAATGCTTCAGGCTATTGTCATCACAATGAAATCAATATTCTCCATGACCTCTGTCATCATAATGCTCCAAACCCTTGTGATCACAATGTTCCATAACACTTATCATCACAACACCCCATGACGCTCATCATCACAATAAACCATGGTCTTCTTATCACAATGCTCCATGACCTTTGTCATCACAATGCTCAATACACTTGTCATCACAATGCTCCCTGACACATGTCGTCAGTATGCTTCTTGAACACTGTCATGACAAGGCTCCATGCCTTTTTCGTAACAATGATCCATGCCGTTTTCATCACAATGCTCCAAGATCCCTGTAATCACAATGCTTCATGCCCTTGTCATCACAATGCTCCATGCTCCTTGAAATCAAAATGATCCATGACCTCTGTCATCACAATGCTCCAAACATTTGTGATCACAATGTCCCATAACACATGTCATCACAACGCTCCATGATGCCTGTCATCACAATATTCCATACCCTTTTCATCACAAAGCTCCATGACTTTGTCATCACTATGCTCAGTTCACTTGTCATCACAATGCTCCCTGACACTTGTCATCAGAATGCTCCTTGAACCCTGTCACGAAAAGGCTCCATGCCTTTTTCATCACAATGCCCCATGCCGTTTTCATCACAATGCTCCATGCCGTTGTCATCAAAATATTCCAAAAGCTTGTCATCAGAATGCTCCATGATCCTTGTCATCACAATTCTCCATGCACGTGTCAGCACAATGCTCCCTGACCATTGTCATCACAATGCTCCATTACCTTTGTCATCAGAATCCTCCATGACAGTTGGCATCACAATGCTCCATGCCATTGTCATCACAATGGAACATAACATATGTCATCACAATGCTCCCTGACACCTGTCATCACAATACTGCATGACCTGTTCGTCACAATGCTCCATGCCCTTGTCACCACAATGCTTCACTCCAACTGTCATCTCAATAATCCATGAATCTTATTAGACCAATGCTCCATGCCCTTGTCATCACAATGCTCCATGCTCTTGTTATCACAATGCTCCATGACCCCTGTCATCACAATACTCCATGAACATTTTCAGCCCAATTCTCCATGACCATTGTCATCACAATGATCTATGTCCTTGTCATACCAATGCTCCATGACACCTGTCATCACAATGCTCCATTCCTTTGTCAGCAAAATGCTACATGACCTTGTCATTACAATGCTCTATGCGCTTGTCATCACAATACTCCATTACCATTGTCATCACAATCCTCCATGAATCTTAGGATCACATTGCTTCATGCCCTTGTCATCACAATGCTTCATGCTCCTTAAAATCAAAATGATCCATGACCTCTGTCATCACAATGCTGCAAACCCTCGTGATCAGAATGTTCCATAACTCTTGTCATCACAACGCTCCATGATGCCTGTCATCACAATACTCCATGCCCTTTTCATTACAATGCTCCATGACCTTTGTCATCACAATACTCAATAAAATTTTAATCACAATGCTCCCTGAAACTTGTCGTCAGAATGCTCCTTGAACCCTGTCACATAAAGGCTCCATGCATTTTCATCACATAGCCCCATGCCATTTTCATCACAAGGCTCCATGCCATTGTCATCAAAATAGTCAACAAGCTTGTCATCAGAATGCTCCATGACCCTTGTCATCACAATTCTCCATGCAGTTGTCAGCACAATGCTCCCTGACCTTTGTCATCACAATGCTCCAAGACATTGTCATCACAATGCTCCATTACCGTTGTCATCAGAATGCTCCAGGACACTTGGCATCCAAATGTTCCATGCCATTGTCATCACAATGGGCCATTACATATGTCATCACAATGCTACCTGACACCTCTTTTCACAATACTGCATGACCTGTCCATCACAATGCTCCATGCACTTGTCATCACAATGCGCCATTCCAACACTCATGGCAATAATCCTTGAAACTTATTAGACCAATATTCCATGCCCTTGTCATCACAATGCTCCATGCCCTTGTTATCACAATGTTACAAGAACTCTGTAATCAGAATGCTCCTTGCCCCTTTTCAACAGTATGCTCCATGAGGCTTGTCATCAAAAGGCTCCGTGGTTTTCTAATCACAATGCTCCAGGACCTTGTCAACACAATGCTTCACGACCTTGTCATGAAAATTCTAATTTTCCCTTGTCATCATAATGCTCCAAGCCATAGTCATCACAATGCTCCATTATATTTGTCATCACAATCCTCCATTACATTTGGCATCACAATGATCCCTGCCATTGTCATCGCAATGGACCATGACATATGTCATCACAACGATCTCTGACAACTCTCTTCACAATATTCCATGCCCTTGTCATCACAATGCTCCATGCCCTTGTCATCACAATGCACCATCTCCACTGTCATCACAATAATCTATGAAACTTGTCATCACAATGCTGCATGTCCCTGTCATCACAATGCTCCATGCCCTTGTCATCACAATGCTCCATGACCCCTGTCATCACAATGCTCCGTGAATCCAGTCATCACAATGCTTCATAAGGTTTGTCATCACAACGGTCCATGCCCGCGTCATCACAAGGCTCTGTGACCTTTGTAACCACAATGCTCCATGGATTTTTCATCACAATGCTCCGTGACCCTTGTCATCACAATGCTCCATGCCTTTGTCAGAACAATGTTCCATGACCCTTGTCATCACAATGTGCCACGCGCTTTTCATCACAATGATCCACAACCTTGTCATCACTATGCTCCATAAAACTTGTAATCACAATGCTCCATGCACTTCTCATCCAAATGCTCTCTCACCTGTGATATCACAATGTTCCATCGCTAGTCATCACAATCCTCCCTCAACCCTGTAATCACAATGTTCTATGACCCCTGACATCACAATATTCCATAACCACTGTCATCAAAATGCTCCATGACACATTTCATCCCAAAGCTCCATGAACCATGGCATCACAATGTTCTGTAACCCCTGTCATCAAAATGTTCCATTACACTTTTCATCAAATTGCTACATGACCCTGTCATCAAAATGCTCCCTCTCCTTCTCATCACAATGCACCACATGCTTGTCATTAAAATGCTCCATGAACTTTGTCATCACAAACCTCCATGACCCTTGGCATCACAATGCTCCATGTCATTGTCATCACAGTGCTCCATGAACCCTCTCATCCCATTGCTCCATGTCCTTGTCATCACAAAGCTCCATGACACTTGTCATCACAATGCTCGATGCCCTTCTCATCAAAATGCTCCATGCCCTTTTCATCACAATCCCCCATGACCCATGTATCACAGTGTTCCATGCCCTTGTCATCAGAATGCTCCATGCCCACTCTCATCACAATAATCCATGAAACATTTCAGGCGAATGCTCAATGCCCTTCTCATCACAATCCTCCATTACCTCTGTCATAAAAATGCTCCATGACTCCTGCCATCACAATATTCCACGGCCTTGTCATCACAAGGATCCATGACCCTTGTCATCACAATGCTCCCAGAACCCTGTAATCACAATGCTCCATGCCCCTTTGCATCTCAATGCTCCATGAACCCTGTCATCACAATGCACCATGCCCATCATCATAATGCTTCAGGCTATTGTCATCACAATGAAATCAAAATTCTCCATGACCTCTGTCATCATAATGCTCCAAACCCTTGTGATCACAATGTTCCATAACACTTATCATCACAACATACCATGACGCTCATCATCACAATTATTCATGGTCTTCTCATCACGATGCTTCATGACCTTTGTCATCACAATGCTCAATACACTTGTCATCACAATTCTCCCTGACACTTGTCGTCAGTATGCTCCTTGAACCCTGTCATGACAAGGCTCCATGCCTTTTTCATCACAATGATCCTTGCCCTTTTCATCACAATGCTCCAAGGTCACTGTAATCACAATTCTCCATGTACTTGTCATCACAAAACTCCATGAAGCATGTCATCAGAATGCTCCATGACCTTCTCATCACAATGCTCCTTGCCCTAGTCATCACAATGCTCCAAGACCCCTGTAATCACAATGCTCCATGACACTTTTCATCAGAATGCTCCGTGAGACTTGTCATCACAAGTCTCCATGGTCATCTCATCACAATGCTCCAGGACCTTGTCATCACCATTCTCCATTCCCTTGTCATCACAATGCTCCATGACCCCTGTCATCACAATAATCCATTAACATATTCAGCCCAACGCTCCACCACCTACACATCACAATGCTCCATGGCCAATATCATCACAATGCTCCATGACCACTGTCATCACAACACTCCATGACACCTGACAACACAATGATCCGGGACTCTTGTCATCACAATGCTCCATTCCCTAGTCATCACAATGCTCCATGACCCCAGTCATCACAACACTCCATGAACATTTTCAGCCCAGTGATCCATGACCCTTGTCATTACAATGCTCTATGCACTTGTCATCACAATACTCCATTTCCATTGTCATCACAATCCTCCATGAACCTTGGAATCACATTGATTCATGCCCTTGTCATCACAATGCTCCATGCTCCTTGAAATCAAAATGATCCATGACCTCTGTCATCACAATGCTCCAAACCATTGTGGTCACATTGTTCCATAACACTTTTCATCACAACGCTCCATGATGCCTGTCATCACAATACTCCATGCCCTTTTCATCACAATGCTCCATGACCTTTGTCATCACAATTCTCCATGCACTTGTCAGCACAATGCTCCCTGACCCATGTCATCACAATGCTCCAAGCCATTGTCATCACAATATTCCATTACCTTTGTCATCACAATCCTCCATGACACTTTGCATCACAATGTTCCGTCCACTTCTCATCAAAATGCTCTCTCAACACTGATATCACAATGCTCCATCACTATTTGTCACAATACTCCTTCACCCCTGGCATCACAATGTCCCATGACTCCTGTCATTACATTGCTATATGCACTTATCATCACAATGTTCGATGACCGCTGACATCACAATGTTCCATAACATCTGTCATCAAAATGTTCCATGACAATTTTCATCAAATTGCTCCATGACCCTGTCATCACAATTCTCCCTGACCTTCTCATCACAGTGCACAATGCCCTTGCCATCAAAATGCTCCATGACCTTTGTCATCACAGAGATCCATGACACTTTGCATCACAATGCTCCATATCATTGTCATCACAATGCTCCATGAACGCTCTCCTCACATTGCTCCATGCCCTTGTCTTCACAAAGCTCCATGACACGTCATCAGAATGCTCCATGGCCTTGTCATCACAAGGCTCCATGACCATTCTCATCACAACAATCCAAGAAACCTGTAATCACAATGCTCCAGCCTCTTTTCATCTCAATGATCCATGAACCGTGTCATCAAAATGCACCATGCCCATCATCCTAATGCTTCATGCTATTGTCATCACAATGAAATCAAAATGCTCCATGACCTCTGTCATAATAATGCTCCAAACCCTTGTGATCACAATATTCCATATCACTTGTCATCACAATGCCCCATGATGCTCATCATCACAATTATCCATGGTCTTCTCATCACAATGGTCCATGACCTTTGTCATCACAATGCTCAATACACTTGTCATCAGAATGCTCCCAGACCCTTGTTGTCTGTATGCTCCATGAACCCTGTCATGACAAGGCTCCATGCCTTTTTCATCACAATGATCCATGCCATTTTCATCACAATGCTCCAAGACAAATGTAATCACAATGCTCCATGCCCTTGTCATCACAAAGCTCAATGATACATGCCATCAGAATGCTCCTTGGTCTTCTCCTCATAATGTTCCAAGCCCATGTCCTCACAATGTTCCATGACCCCTGTAATCACAATGCTCGATGCCGCTTTTCATCAGTATGCTCCATGAGACTTGTCATCAAAAGGCTCCATAGTTTTGTCATCACAATGCTCCAGGACCTTGTCATCACGATCCTTCACAACCTTGTCATGAGAATTCTCAATGGCCCTTGTTAGCATAATGCTCCAAGCCCTAATCATCACAATGCTCCATTATATTTGTCATCACAATCCTCCATTACATTTGGCATCACAATGCTCCATGCCATTGTCATCGCAATGGACCATGACATATGTCATCACAGTCCTCCCTGACACTTGTCTTCACAATATTCCATGAACTTCTCATCACAATGCTCCATGCCCTTGTCATCACAATGCACCATGCCCTCTGTCATCACAATAATCTATGAAATTTGTCAGATCAATGCTCCATTCCCCTGTCATCACAATGCTCCATGCCATTGTCATCACAAAGCTCCATGACCCCTGTCATCACAATGCTCCGTGACGCCAGTCATCACAATGCTTCATAACATTTGTCATCACAATTGTCCATGCCCGCATCATCACAAGGCTCTGTGACCTTTGTGACCACAATGCTCCATAACCTTTTCATCACAATGCTCCGTGATCCTTGTCATCACAGTGCTCCATGCCTTTGTCAGAAAAATGTTCCATGACCCTTGTCACCAGAATGTGCTACGCGCTTTTCATCAAAACGGTCCACAAATTTGTTATAGCAATGCTCCATGAACCTTGTAATCACAATGCTCCATGCCCTTCTCATCACAATGCTCCATTACCCTGTCATAACAATGCTCCATGGCCCCTGTCATCAAAATGTTCCACGGCCTAGTCATCACAAGGCTCCATGGCACTTGTCATCACAGTGCTCCAAGACCCCTTTAATCACAATGCTCCATGCCCTTGTCATCACAAAGCTCCATGACACATGTCATCAGAATGTTCCATGGCCTTCTCATCAAAATGCTCCATGCCCTTGTCATTACAGTGCTCCAAGACCCCTGTAATCACAATGCTCCATGCCCCTTTTCATCTCAATGCTCCATGAACCCTGTCATCACAATGCATCATACCCTTCATCATAATTCTTCCGGCTATTGTCAGCACAATGGACTCAGAATACTCAATGACCTCTGTCATCACAATGCTCCATGACCCCTGTCATCACAATACTCCATGAACATTTTCAGCCCAACGCTCCATGACCCTTGTCATCACAATGATCCATGCCTTTGTCATCCCAATGCTCCATGACCCCTGTATTCACAATGCTCCGTGACAATTGTCATCACAGTTCTCCATGACAGCTGTCATCACAATGCTCCATGCCCTTGTCATCCCAATGCTCCATGAACCCTGTATTCACAATGCTCCATGACGCTTTTCATCACAGTGCTCCATGACCCCTGTCATCACAATGCTCCGTGACTCCAGTCACCACAATGCTTCATAACATTTGTCATCACAATTGTCCATGCCCGCGTCATCACAAGGCTCTGTGACCTTTGTAACCACAATGCTGCATGAACTTTTCATCACAATGCTCCATGATCCTTGTCATCACAATGCTCCATGCCTTTGTCAGAAAAATGCTCAATGACCTTTGTCATCACAATGGGCCACGTACATTTCATCACAAAGGTCCACAAATTTGTCATAGCAATGCTCCATAAACATTGTAATCACAATGCTCCATGCCCTTCTCATCACAATGGTCCATTACCCCTGTCATAACAATGCTCCATGACCACTGTCATCACAATGTTCTACGGCCTTGTGATCACAAGGCTCCATGACACTTGTCATCACAATGCTCCAAGACACCTGTAATCAAAATGCTCCATGCCCTTGTCATCACAAAGCTCCATGACACATGTCATCAGAATGTTCGATGGCCTTCTCATCAAAATGCTCCATGCCCTTGTCATTACAGTCCTCCAAGACCCCTGTAATCACAATGCTCCATGCCCCTTTTCATCTCAATGCTCCATGAACCCTGTCATCACAATGCATCATACCCTTCATCATAATGCTTCCGGCTATTGTCAGCACAATGAAATCAAAATTCTCCATGACCTCTGTCATCCCAATGCGCCATGACCCCTGTATTCACAATGCTCCGTGACGCTTGTAATCACAGTGCTCCATGACACCTGTCATCACAATGTTCCATGCCCTTGTCATCCCAATGTTCCATGACCCCTGTATTCACAATGCTCCGTGACGCTTTTCATCACATTGCTCCATGACACCTGTCATCACAATGCTCCATGCTTTGTCAGCAAAATGCTCCATGACCTTGTCATTACAATGCTCTATGTGCTTGTCATCACAATACTCCATTAACATTGTCATCACAATCCTCCATGAAACTTGGGATCACACTGCTTCATTCCCTTGTTATCACAATGCTCCATGCTCCTTGAAATCAAAATGATCCATGACCTTTGTCATCACAATGCTCCATGCCCTTGTGATCACAATGCTCCATGACCCTTGTCATCACAATGCTCCATGAACTTTTCATCACGATGGTCTTTGATACTTGTCATCACAATTCACTATGCCTTTCTCAGCACAATGCTCCATGACCCTTGTCATCAGAATGCTCCATGCGCTTGTCAGCACGATGCTCCATGACACATATCATCACAGTGCAGCATGCGCTTGTCATCACAGTGCTCCACAATCTTGTCATCACAATGCTCCATAAAACTTGTCATCACAATGCTCCATGCACTTCTCATCAAAATGTTCTCTCACCACAGATATCACAATGTTACATCACTATTCGTCACAATACTCCCTCACCCCTGTTATCACAATATTCCATGACTCTTGTCACCACACTGCTACATGCACTTATCATCACAATGTTCGATGACCCCTGACATCACAATGCTCCATAACGCCTTTTCTCAAAATGCTCCATTACCCTTTTCATCAAAATGCTCCATGACCCCTGACATCACAATGTTCCATAACACCTGTCATCAAAATATTCCATGACCCTTTTCATCAAATTGCTCCATGACTCTGTCATCACAATGCTCCCTGCCCTTCTCATCACAGTGAACAACGCACTTGTCATCATAATGCTCCATGATTTTGTCATCACAAAGATCTATGACCCTTTGCATCACAATGCTCCATGTCATTGTCATCACAATGCTCCATGAACACTCTCAACACATTGCTCCATAATCTTTTCATCACAAAGCTCCATGACTCATGTCATCAGAATGATCCATGGCCTTCTCATCACAATGCTCCTTGCGCTTGCCATCACAATGCTCCATTACCCCTGTCATAAAAATGCTCCATGACCCCTGCCATCACGATGTTCCGTGGACTCGTCATCACAAGGCTCCATGACCCTTCTCATCACAATGCTCCAAGACCACTGTAATCACAATGCTGCATGCCCCTTTTCATCTCAATGCTCCATGAACCCTGTCATCACTACACTCCATGAACATTTTCAGCCCAATGCTCCATTACCCTTGTCATCAAAATGATCCATGCCCTTGTCATCCCAATGCTCCATGACCCCTGTATTCACAATGCTGCATGACGCTTATCATAGAGCTCCATGACACATGTCATCACAATGCTCCATGCCTTTGTCAGCAAAACGCTACATGACCTTGTCATTACAATGCTCTATGCGCTTGTCATCACAATACACCATTTCCATTGTCATCACAATCCTCCATGAACCTTGGGATCACATTGCTTCATGCCCTTGTCATCACAATGCTCCATGCTCCTTGAAATCAAAATGATCCATGACCTCTCTCATCACAATGCTCCAAACCCTTGTGATCACAATGTTCCATAACACTTGTCATCACAATGCTCCATGATGCCTGTCATCACAATACTCCATGCCCTTTTCATCAAAATGCTCCATGATCTTTGTCATCACAATTCTCAATACAATTGTCATCACAATGCTTCCTGACACTTGTCGTCAGAATGCCCCTTGAACACTGTCACAAAAACGCTCCATGCCTTTTTCATCACAATGCCCCATGAGGTTTTCATCACAATGCTCCATGCCATTTTCATCAAAATACTCCACAAGCTTATCATCAGAATGCTCCATGACCAATGTCATCAAAATTCTCCATGCACTTGTCAGCACAATGCTCCCTGACCCTTGTCATCACAATGCTCCAAGCCATTGTCATCACAATGCTCCATTACCTTTGTCATCAGAATCCTCCATGACACTTGGCATCACAATGCTCCATGCCATTGTCATCAAAATGGGCCATTACATATGTCATCACAATGCTCCCTGAAACCTCTCTTCACAATACTGCATGACCTGGTCATCACAATGCTCCATGCCCTTGTCATCACAATGTGCCATTCCAACTGTCATCTCATTAATCCATGAAACTTTTTAGACCAATGTTCCTTGCCCTTGTCATCACAATGCTCGATGCCCTTGTTATCAGTAGGTTCCAAGAACCCTGTAATCAGAATTCTCATTTCCTCTTTTCATCAGTATGCTCCATGAGACTTGTCATCACAAGGCTCCATGGTTTTCTCATCACAATGCTCCAGGACCTTGTCATCACAATGCTTCACGACCTTCTCATGAAAATTCTCAATGGCCCTTGTCATCATAATGCTCCAAGCCCTAGTCATCACAATGCTCCATTAGATTTGTCATCACAATCCTCCATTACATTTGGCATCCCAATGCTCCCTGCCATTGTCATTGCAATGGACCATGACATATGTCATCACAATGCTCTCTGACAACTCTCTTTCCAATAATCCATGACCTTCTCATCACAATGCTCCATGCCCTTGTCATCACAATGCACCATGTCCACTGTCATCACAATAATCTCTGAAACTTGTCACCACAACGCTCCATGTCCCTGTCATCACAATGCTCCGTGACTCTAGTCATCACAATGCTTCATGACGTTTGTCATCACAACGGTCCATGCCCGCGTCATCACAAGGCTCTGTGACCTTTGTAACCACAATGCTCCATGAACTTGTCATCACAATGCTCTGTGACTCTTGTCATCACAATGCTCCATGCCTTTGTCAGAACAATGTTCCATGACCCTTGTCATCACAATGTGCCACACGTTTTTCATCACAATGATCCACAACCTTGTCATCGCTGTGCTCCATAAACCTTGTATTCACAATGATCCATGCACTTCTCTTCCAATTGCTCTCTCACCTGAGATATCACAATGTTCCATCATTTGTCATCACAATCCTCCCTCAAACCTGTAATCAAAATGTTCCATGACCCCTGACATCACAATATTCCATAACCACTGTCATCAAAATGCTCCATGACACTTTTCATCCCAAAGCTCCATGACCCATGGCATCACAATGTTCTGTAACCCCTGTCATCAAAATGTTACATTACACTTATCATCAAACTGCTGCATGAACCTGTCATCAAAATGCTCCCTCTCCTTCTCATCACAATGCACCACACGCTTGTCATCAAAATGCTCCATGAATTTTGTCATCACAAAGCTCCATGACCCTTGGCATCACAATGCTCCATGTCATTGTGATCAAAATGTTCCATGAACCCTCTCATCCCATTGCTCTAGGCCCTTGTCATCAAAAAGCTCCATGACACTTGTCATCACAATGCTCGATGCCCTTCTCATCAAAATGTTCCATGCCCTTTTCACCACAATCCTCCATGTCCCATGTATCTACTGTGTTCCGTGCCCATGTTATCACAATGCTCCATGCCCACTCTCATCACAATAATCCATGAAACCTTTCAGGCCAATGCTCAATGCCCTTCTCATCAGAATGCTCCATTACCTCTGTCATAACAGTGCTCCATGACCCATGCCATCACAATGATCCACGGCCTTGTCATCACAAGGCTCCATGACCCTTGTCATAGCAATGCTCCAAGACACCTGTAATCACAATGCTCCATGCCCTTTTCATCACAAAAGTACATGACACATGTCATCAGAAAGTCCCATGGCCTTCTCATCACAATGCTCCATGCCCTTGTCATCACAATGCTCCAAAATCCCTGTAATCACAATGCTCCATGCCCCTTTGCATCTCAATGCTCCATGAACCCTGTCATCACAATGCACCATGCCCATCATCATAATGCTTCAGGCTATTGTCATCACAATGAAATCAAAATTCTCCATGACCTCTGTCATCATAATGCTCCAAACCCTTGTGATCACAATGTTCCATAACACATATCATCACAAATCCCCATGACGCTCATCATCACAATTATCCATGGTATTCTCATCACAGTGCTCCATGACATTTGTCATCACAATGCTCAATACACTTGTCATCACAATGCTCCCTGACACTTGTAGTCAGTATGCTCCTTGAAACCTGTCATGACAAGGCTCCATGCCTTTTTCATCACAATGATCCATGCACTTTTCATCACAATGCTCCAAGATCACTGTAATCACAATGCTCCATGTACTTGTCATCACAAAACTCCATGAAGCATGTCATCAGAATGTTCCATGGCCTTCTCATCACAATGCTCCATGCCCTAGTAATCACAATGCTCCAAGACCTGTTTAATCACAATGCTCCATGCCCCTTTTCATCAGAATGCTCCGTGAGACTTGTCATGACAAGTCTCCATGGTCATCTCATCACAATGCTCCAGGACCTTGTCATCACCATTCTCCATTCCCTTGTCATCACAATGCTCCATGACCTCTGTCATCACAATAATCCATTAATATATTCAGCCCAATGCTCCACCACCTACACATCATAATGCTCCATGGCCAATATCATCACAATGCTCCATGACCACTGTCATCACAACACTCCATGACTACTGACAACACAATGATCCGGGACTCTTGTCATCACAATGCTCAATGTCCTTGTCATCACAATGCTTCATTCCAACTGTCATTGCAATAATCCATGAAACTTATTAGACCAATGCCCCGTGACCCTTGTCATCACAATGCTCCATGCCCTTGTTATCACAATGCTCCATGACTCCAGTCATCAAAATGCTTCATTAACTTTGTCATCACAGTGGTCCATGCCTTCATCATCAACAGTCTCTGTGACCTTTTTAACCACCATGCTCCATTAACTTTTTATCACAATGCTCTTTGACCCTTGTCATCACAATGCTCTATGCCTTTCTCAGCACCATGCTCCTTGCCCTTGTCATCACAGTTCTCCATGATCCCTGTCATCACAATGCTCTGTGACTCCAGTCAACACAATGCTTCATAACATTTCTCATCACAATGTTCCATGCCCGCGTCATCACAAGGCTCTGTTACCTTTGTTACCACAATGCTCCATGAACCTTTCATCACAATGCTCCGTGACCCTTGTCATCACAATGCTCAATGCCTTTGTCAGAAAAATACTCCATGACCCTTGTCATCAAAATGTTCCAGGCGCTTTTCATCACAACGGTCCACAAATATGTCATCGCAATGCTCCATAAACCTTGTAATCACAATGCTCCATGCCCTTCTCATCACAATGCTCCATATCCCCAGTCATAACAATGATCCATGACCCCTGCCATCACAATGTTCCATGACCCTTTTCATCAAAATGTGCCAGGCGCTTTTCATCACAACGGTCCACAAATTTGTCATCGCAATGCTCCATAAACCTTGTAATCACAATGCTCCATGCCCTTCTCATCACAATGCTCCATATCCCCAGTCATAACAATGATCCATGACCCCTGCCATCACAATGTTCCACGGCCTTGTCATCACAAGGCTCCATGACAATTGTCATCACAATGCTCCAAGACCCATATAATCACAATGCTCCATGCCCTTGTCATCACAAAGCTCCATGACACATGTCAACAGAATGTTCCATGGCCTTCTCATCAAAATGAGCCATGCCCTTGTCATCACAATGCTCCAAGACCCCTGTAATCATAGTGCTCCATGCCCCTTTTCATCTCAATGCTCCATGAACACTGTCATCACAATGCATCATGCCCAACATCATAATGTTTACGGCTATTGTCAGTGCAATGAAATCAAACCCCTCCATGACCTCTGTCATCACAATGCTCCATGACTCCTCTCATCACAATACTCCATGAACATTTTCAGCCCAATGCACCATGACCCTTGTCATTACAATGATCCATGCCCTTGTCATCCCAATGCTCCATGACCCCTGTATTCACAATGCTCCGTGACACTTGTCATCACTGTGCTCCATGTCACCTGTCATCACAATGCTCCATGCCTTCGTCAGCAAAATTCTACATGACCTTGTCATTACAATGCTCTATGCGCTTGTCATCACAATGCTGCAAGACCCCTGTAATCACAATGCTCCATGCCCTTTTTCATCTCAATGATCCATGAACCGTGTCATCACAGTGCACCATGCCCATCATCATAATGCTTCAGGCAATTGTCATTACAATGAAATGAAAATTCTCCATGACCTCTGTCATCATAATGCTCCAAACCCTTCTGATAACAATGTTCCATAACACTTATCATCACAACACCCCATGACGATCATCACCACAATTATCCATGGTCTTCTCATCACAATGCTCCATGATCATTGTCATCACAATGCTCAATACACTTGTCATCACAATGCTCCCTGACACTTGTCAGTATGCTCCTTGAACTCTGTCATGACAAGGCTTCATGCCTTTTTCATCACAATGATCCATGCCCTTTTAATCACAATGCTCCAAGACCCCTGTAATCAAAATGCTCCTAGCCCTTGTCATCACAAAGCTACATGATGCATGTAATCGGAATGCTCCATGGCCTTCTCCTCACAATGCTCCATGTCATTGTCATCACAATGCTCAATGAACCCTCTCATCACATTGCTCCATGCCCTTTCCATAACAATACTCCATGACCCATGTATCACAGTGTTCCATGCCCTTGTCATCACAATGGTTCATGCCCACTCTCATCACAATAATCCATGAAATATTTCAGACCAGTGCTCAATGCCCTTCTCATTACAATGCTCCATTACCTCTGTCATAACAATGCTCCATGAACACTGTCGTCACAATGTTCCACGGCCTTGTCATCACAAGGCTCCATGACCCTTGTATTCACAATGCTCCAAGACACCTGTAATCACAATGCTCCATGCCCTTGTCATCACAAAGCTACATGATGCATATCATCAGAAGGTTCCATGGCCTTCTCATCACAGTGCCCCATGCCCTTGTCATCAGAATGCTCCAAGACGCCTGTAAACACAATGCTCCATGCCCTTTTTCATCTCAATGCTCCATTAACACTGTCATCACAATGCACCATGCCCATCATCATAATTCTTCAGGCTATTGTCATTAAAATGAAATCAAAATTCTCCATGACCTCTGTCATCATAATGCTCCAAACCCTTGTGATCACAATGTTCCATAACACTTATCATCACAACACCCCATGACGATCATCATCACTATTATCCATGGTCTTTTCATCACAATGCTCCATGATCTTTGTCATCACAATGCTCAATACACTTATCATCATAATGCTCCCTGACACTTGTCGTCAGTATGCTCTTGAACCCTGTCATGACAAGGCTCCATGCCTTTTTCATCACAATGATCCATGCCCTTTTCATCACAATGCTCCATGACCCCTGTCATCACAATACTCCATGAATATTTTCAGCCCAATGCTCCATGACCTTCTCATCACAATGTTCCCTGACCAATATCATCACAATGCTCCATGACCAATGTCATCAAAACACTCCATGACACCTGACAACACAAAGATCCGGGACTCTTGTCATCACAAGGCTCCATGTCCTTGTCATCACAGTGCTTCATTCCAACTGTCATCGCAATAATCCATGAATCTTATTAGACCGATGCTCCATGCCCTTGTCATCACAATGCTCCATGCCCTTATTATCACAATGCTCCATGGCCCCTGTCATCACATTACTCCATGAACTTTTTCAGCCCAATGCTCCATGGCCCTTGTCACACAATGATCTATGCCCTTGTCATCCCAATGCTCCATGACACCTGTCACCACAATGCTCCATGCCTTTGTCAGCAAAATTCTACATGACCTTGTCATTACAATGCTCTATGCACTTGTCATCACAATTCTTCATTTCCATTGTCATCACAATCCTCCATGAACATTGGGATCACATTGCTTCATGCCCTTGTCATCACAATGCTCCATGCTCCTTGAAATCAAAATGATACATGACCTCTGTCATCACAATGCTCCAAACTCTTGTGATCACAATGTTCCATAACACTTGTCATCACAATGCTCCATGGTGCCTGTCATCACAATACTCCATGCACTTTTCATCACAATGCTCCATGACCTTTGTCATCACAATTCTCAATACACTTGTCATCACAACGCTCCCTGACACTTGTCATCAGAATGTTCCTTGAAACTTGTCACGAAAAGGCTCCATGCATTTTATATCACAAAGCCCCATGCCGCTTTCATCACAATGCTCCATGCAATTGTCATCAAAACACTCCACAAGCTTGTCATCAGAATGCTCCATGACCCTTATCATCACAATTCTCCATGCACTTGTCAGTACAATGCTCCCTGATGCTTTTCAACACAATGCTCCAAGCCATTGTCATCACAATGCTCCATTACCTTTGTCATCAGAATCCTCCATGACACTTGGCATGACAATGCTCCATGCCTTTGTCATCACAATGGGCCATTACTTATGTCATCACAATGCTCCCTGATACCTCTCTTCACAGTACTGCATGACCTGGTCATCACAGTGCTCCATGCCCTTGTCATCACAATGCGCCATTCCAACTGTCATCGCAACAATCCATGAAACTTATTAGACTAATGTTCCATGCCCTTGTCATCACAGTGCTCCATGCCCTTGTTATCACAATGCTTCCTGACCCCTGTCATCACAATGCTCCGTGACTCCAGTCATCACAATGCTTCATGACCTTTGTCATCACAATGGTCCATTCCCTCATCATCAACAGTCTCTGTGACCATTTTAACCACAATGCTCCATGAACTTTTCATCTCAATGCTCTTTGACCCTTGTCTTCACAATGCTCTATGCCTTTCTCAGCACAATGCTCCAAGACCCTTGTTTTCACAATGCTCCATGCGCTTGTCAGCACAATGCTCCATGACACATATCATCACAATGCACCATGCGCTTGTCATCACAGTGCTCTACAATCTTGTCATCACAATGCTCCATAAACATTGTCATCATAATGCTCCTTGCACTTCTCACCAAAAAGCTCTCTCACCACTGATATCACAATGCTCCATCACTATTTGTCACAATACACCCTCACCCCTGGCATCACAATGTTCCATGACTCCTGTCATCACAATGCTACATATAATTATCATCACAATTTTTGATGACCACTGGCATCACAGTGTTCCATAACACCTTTCATCAAAATGTTACATGACAATTTTCATCAAATTGCTCCATGACCATTTCATCACAATTCTCCCTGCCCTACTCATCACAATGCACAATGCCCTTGCCATCAAACTGCTCCATGACCTTTGTCATCACAAAGATACATGACCCTTGGCATCACAATGCTCTATGTCATTGTCATCACAATGCTCCATGAACGCTCTCATCACATTGCTCCATGCCCTTGTGTTCACAAAGCTCCATGACACATATCATCAGAATGCTGCATGGCCTTCTCATCACAATGCTCCATGCCCTTGCCATCACAATGCTCCATTACACCTGTCATAACAATGCTCCATGACCCCTGACATTACGATGTTCCATGGCCTTGTCATCACAAGGCTCCATGACCCTTCTCATCACAACACTCCAAGAACACAATAATCACAATGTTCCATGCCCCTTTTCATCTCAATGCTCCATGAACCCTGTCATCACAGTGCACCATGCCCATCATCAAAATACTTCATTCTATTGTCATCACAATGAAATCAAAATGTTCCATGACCTCTGTCATAACAATGCTCCAAACCCTTGTGATCACAATATTCCATAACACTTGTCATCACAATGACCCATGACACTCGTCATCACAATTATCCATGGTCTTCTCATCACAATGCTCCATGACCTTTGTCATCACAATGCTCAATACACTTGTCATCAAAATGCTCCCTGTCACTTGTTGTCTGTATGCTCCTTGAACCCTGTCATGACAAGGCTCCATGCCTTTTTCATCACAATGATCCATGCACTTTTCATCACAGTGCTCCAAGACCCCTGTAATCACAAAGCTCCATGCCCTTGTCATCACAAAGCTCAATGACGCATGTCTTTAGAATGCTCCTTGGCCTTCTCCTCACAATGCTCCAAGCCCATGTCATCACAATGTTCAAAGACCCCTGTAATCACAATGGTCCATGCCCTTTTTCATCAGTATGCTCCATGAGGCTTGTCATCACAATGCTCCATGATATTCTCATCACAATGCCCCATGCCATTTTCATCACAATGCTCCATGCCATTGTCATCAAAATACTCCACAAGCTTGTCAGCCGAATGCTCCATGACCCTTTTCATCACAATTCTCCATGCACTTGTCAGCACAATGCTCCCTGACCCTTGTCATCACAATGCTCCAAGCCATTGTCATCACATTGCTCCATTAACTTTGTCATCAGAATCCTCCATAACACTTGGCATCACAATGCTCCATGCCATTGTCATCACAATGGGCCATTACATATGTCATCACAATGCGCACTGACACCTGTCTTCACAATACTGCATGACCTGGTCATCACAATGCTCCATGCCCTTGTCATCACAATGCGCCATTCCAACTGTCATCGCAATAATCCATGAAACTTATTAGACCAATGCTCCATGCCCTTGTCATCACAATGCTCCATGCCCTTGTTATCACAATGCTCCATGACTCCAGTCATCACAATTCTTCATGAACTTTGTCATCACAATGGTCCATGCCCTCATCATCAACAGTCTCTGTGACCTTTTTAAACACCATGCCCCATTAACTTTTTATCACAATGCTATTTGACCCTTGTCATCACAATGCTCTATGCCTTTCTCAACACAGTGCTCCTTGCCCTTGTCATCACAGTGCTCCATGACCCCAGTCATCACAATGCTCTGTGACTCCAGTCATCACAATGCTTTTTATCATTTGTCATCACAATGGTCCATGCCCGCGTCATCACAAGGCTCTGTTACCTTTGTAACCACAATGCTCCATGAACTTTTCATCGCAATGCTCCGTGATCCTTGTCATCACAATGCTCAATGCCTTTGTCAGAAAAATACTCAATGACACTTGTCATCAAAATGTGCCATACGCTTTTCATCGCAACGGTCCACAAATTTGTCATTGCAATGCTCCATAAACATTGTAATCACAATGCTCAATGCCCTTCTCATCACAATGTTCCATTACCACTGTCATAACAATGCTCCATGACCCCTGCAATCACAATGTTCCACGGCCTTGTCATCAAAAGGCTCCATGACACTTGTCATCACAATGCTCCAAGACCCCTCTAATCACAATGCTCCATGCCCTTGTCATCACAAAGCTCCATGACACATGTCATCAGAATGTTCGATAGCCTTCTCATCAAAATGCTCCATGCCCTTGTCATTATATTGCTCCAAGACCCCTGAAATCACAGTGCTCCATGCCCCTTTTCATCTCAATGCTCCATGAGGCCTGTCATCACAATGCATCATGCTCATAATCATAATGCTTCCGGCTATTGTCAGCACAATGAAATCAAAATTCTCCATGACCTCTGTCATCACAATGCTCCATGACACCAGTCATCACAATACTACATGAACATTTTCAGCCCAAAGCTCCATGACCCTTGTCATCACAATGATCCATGTCCTTGACATCCCAATGCTCCATGACCCCTGTATTCACAATGCTCCTTGATGCTTGTCATCACAATGCTCCATGACACCTGTCATCACAATGCTTCAAGATTTTGTCAGCAATATGCTACATGACCTTGTCATTACAATGCTCTATGCGCTTGTCATCACAATACTCCATTACCATTGTCATCACAATCCTCCATGAACCTTGGGATCACATTGCTTCATGCCCTTGTCATCACAATGCACCATGCTCCTTGAAATCAAAATGATCCATGACCACTGTCATCACAATGCTCCAAACACTTGTGATCAAAATGTTCCATAACACATGTCATCACAACGCTCCATGATGCCTGTCATCAAATAATCCATGCCCTTTTCATCACAATGCTCCACGACCTTTGTCATCACAATTCTCAATACACTTGTCATCACAATGCTCCCTGACACTTGTCGTCAGAATGCTCCTTGAACCCTGTCACGAAAAGGCTCCATGCCTTTTTCAACACAATGCCCCATGCCGTTTTCATCACAATGCTCCACGCCAGTGTCATCAAAATACTCCACAAGCTTGTCATGAGAATGCTCCATGACCCTTGTTATCACAATGATCCATGCCCTTGTCATCCCAATGCTCCATGACCCCTGTATTCACAATGCTCCGTGACACCTGTCATCACAGTGCTCCATGACACCTTTCATCACAATGCTTCATGCCTTCATCAGCAAAATTCTACATGACCTTGTCATTACAATGCTCTATGCGCTTTTCTTCACAATGCTCCAAGACCCCTGTAATCACAATGCTTCATGCCCTTTTTCATCTCAGTGATCCAAGAACCCTGTCATCACAATGCACCATGCCCATCATCATAATGCTTCAGGCTATTGTCATTACAATGAAATCAAAATTCTCCATGACCTCTGTCATTATAATGTTCCAAACCATTGTGATCACAATATTCCATAACACTTATCATCACAACACCGCATGACGCTCATCATCACATTTATCCATGGTCTTCTCATCACAATGCTCCATGATTTTGTCATCACAATGCTCAATACCCTTGTCATCACAATGCTCCCTGACACTTGTCAGTATGCTCCTTGAACCCTGTCATGACAAGGCTCCATGCCTTTTTCATCACAATGATCCATGCCCTTTTCATCACAATGTTCCAAGACCCCTGTAATCAAAATGCTCCTAGCCCTTGTCATCACAAAGCTCCATGACAACTGACATCAGAATGCTCCATGGCCTTCTCATCACAATCCTCCATGCCATTGCCATCAAAATGTTCCATTACCTCTGTCATAACAATGCTTCATGACAACTGCCATCACGATGTTCCATGGCCTTGTCATCACAAGGCTCCATGACCCTTCTCATCACAATGCTCCAAGCCCCCTGTAATCACAATGTTCCATGACCCCTGTCATCACAATACTACATCCCCTTATCATCACAATGTTCCATGACCCCTGACATCACAGTGTTCCACAACCCCTGTCATCAAAATGCTCCATGACCCTTTTCATCCCAAAGCTCCATGACCCCTTGCATCACAATGTTCTATAACCCCTGTCATCAAAATATTCCATTACACTTTTCATCAAATTGCTGCATGACCCTGTCATCAAAATGCTCCCTGCCCTTCTCATCACAATGCACCACACCCTTGTCATCAAAATGCTCCGTGACATTTGTCATCACAAATCTCCATGACCCTTGACATCACAATGCTCCATGTCATTGTCATCACAATGCTCCATGAACCCTCTCATCACATTGCTCCATGCCCTTGTCATCACAAAGCTCCATGACACATGTCATCACAATGATCGATGCCATTCTCATCACTATGCTCCTTGCCCTTGTCATTACAATCCTCTATGACCATTGTATCACAGTGTTCCGTGCTCTTGTCATCACAATGCTCCATGCCCACTCTCATCACAATAATCCATGAAACATTTCACACCAATGCTTCCTGTCCTTCTCATCACAATGCTCCATTACAACTGTCATAACAATGTTCCATGACCCCTGCCATCACAAAGTTCCACGGCCTTGTCATTCACAAGGCTCCATGACACTTGTCATCACAATGTTCCAAGACGCCTGTAATCACAATGCTCCATGCCCTTGTCATCACAAAGCTCCATGACGCATGTCATTAGAATGTTCCATGGACATCTCATCACAATGCTCCTTGCCCTTGTCATCACAATGCTCCAAGACACTTTTTATCACAATGCTCCATGCCCCTTTTCATCTCAAACCTCCATGAATCCTATCATCACAATGCACCATGCCCATTATCATAAGGTTTCAGGCTATTTTCCTCACAATGAAATCAAAATGCTCCATGACCTCTGTCATCACAATGCTCCAAACCGTTGGGATCACAATGTTCCATAACACTTCTCATCACAACACCCCATGATGCTCATAATCACAATTATCCATGGTCTTCTCATCACTATGCTCCATAACCTTTGTCATCACAATGCTCAATACACTTGTCATCACAGTGCTCCCTGACACTTGTCGTCAGTATGCTCCTTGAACACTGTCATGACAAGGCTCCATGCCTTTTTCATCACAATGATCCATGCCCTTTTCATCACAATGCTCCAAGACACCTATAATCACAATGCTCCATGCACTTGTCATCACAGTGCTCCATGACGCATTCATCAGAATGCTCCATGGCCTTGTCTTCACAATGCTCCATGCCCTTGTCATCACAATACTCCAAGACCCCTCTAATCACAGTGCTCCATGCCGCTTGTCATTATAGCACTCCATGACGCTCGTCATCACAATTATCCATGGTCTTCTCATCACAGTGCTCCATGGTCTTGCCATCACAATGCTCCATGCCCTGGTCATCACAGTGCTCTATGTTCCCTGTCATCACAATTCTCCACGTTCTTGGCATCACTATGTTCCATGACACTTCCCATCACAGTGTTAAATGCTTTGTCATCACAATACTGCCCAAGCTTTCATCAGAATACTCCATGACCCTTGTCATTACAAGGATCCATGACCCCTGTCATCACAATGCTCCATGAGATGTATCATCACAATGCTCCATGCCCCTTGTCATTACAGTGCTCCATTATGCTCGTCACCAGAATTATCCATGGTCTTCTCATCACAGTGTTCCACGGTCTTGCCATAACAATGCTCCATGCCCTGGTCATCACAATGCTCCATGTCCCTTGTCATCACAATTCTCCACGTCGTTGTCATCACAATGCTCCATGACAGTTCTCATCCCCATGTTACATGCTGTTGTCATCACAATTCTCCATGCACTTGTCATCGCAATGCCCCATGACCCCTGTCATAGCAAGCTCCATGCCTTTGTCATCACAATGTGTCATGACATTTTCATCAAAATTCTCTATGGCCATTGTCATCACAATTCTCCATGCCCTTGTCATCACAATGCTCCATGACCCTTGTCATAACAATGCTCCAAGCCCTTGTCATCACAATGCTCCATTACCTTTATCATCACAATCCTCCATAACACTCGGCATCACAATGCTCCATGCCATTGTCATCACAATGGAACATGAAATATGCCATCACAATGCTCCCTGACACCTGTCTTCACAATACTCCATGACCTTGTCATCACAATGCTCCATGCCCTTGTCATCACAATGTGCCATGCCCACTGTCAACACAATTATCCATGAAATTTGTCAGACCAATGCTCCATGCCCCAGTCATCACAATGCTACATGACCCCAGTCATCACAATGCTCCCTGTGTCCCGTCATCACAAGACTCCATGACCTGTGTCACCACAAAGGTAAATGCCCTCATCATCACAAGGCTCTGTGAAATTTGTCTCCACAATGCTCCATGTACTTTTCATCAAAATGCTCAATGTCATTGTCATCACAGTGCTCCATGAACGCTCTCATCACATTGCTCCATGATCTTGTCATCACAAAGCTCCATGATGCATGTCATCAGAATGCTCCATGGCCTTCTCATCACAATGTTCCATGCCCTTGCCATCACAAGGCTCCATGACCCTTCTAATCACAATGCTCCAAGACTTCTGTAATCACAATGCTCCATGCCCCTTTTCATCTCAATGAACCATGAACCCGGTCATCACAATGCACCATGCCCATCATCAAAATGCTTCATGCTATTGTCATCACAATGAAATCAACATGCTCCATGATCTCTGTCATCACAATGCTCCAAATCCTTGTGATCAAAATGTTCCATAACTCTTATCATCACAACGCCCCATGACGCTCGTCATCACAATTATCCATGGTCTTCTCATCACAATGCTCCATGAACTTTTTCATCACAATGCTCAATACACTTGTCATCACAATGCTCCCTGACACTTGACCTCAGTATGCTCCTTGAACCCTGTCATGACAAGGCCTCATGCCTTTTTCATCATAATGTTCCATGTCCTTGTCATCACAAAGCTCCATGATGCATGCCATCAGAACATTCCATGGCCATCTCATCCCAATCCTCCATGCCCTTGTCATCACAATGCCCCAAGACCCCTGTAATCACAATGCTCCATGCCCCTTTTCATCAGAATATTCCATGAGACTTGTCATCACAAGTCTCCATGGTCTTCTCATCACAATGCTCC
Source organism: Mesoplodon mirus (assembly GCF_964341445.2). NCBI lineage: Eukaryota > Metazoa > Chordata > Mammalia > Artiodactyla > Ziphiidae > Mesoplodon > Mesoplodon mirus. The sequence goes on along the minus strand of NW_028294767.1, from coordinate 23,973 downwards.
AGTACCTTGTCATCACAAGCCTCCATGGCCCCTGTCATCACAATACTCCATGAACGTTTTCAGCCCAGTGCTCCTTGACCTTCCCATCACAATGCTCCATGACCCCTGTCATCACAGTGCTCCATGACTCCTGTCATCACAGTGATCCATGAACCCTGACAACACAATGATCCGGGACACTTGTCATCAAAATGCGCTATGCCCTTGTCATCCCAATGCTCCATGACACCTGTAATCACAATGCTCCGTGACGCTTGTCATCACAGTGCTCCATGAACCTTGTCATCACAATGCTCCATGCCTTTGTCAGCAATATGCTACATAATCTTGTCATCACAATGCTCCATGCGCTTGCCATCACAATCCTTCATGACATTTTGGATCATATTGCTTCATGCACTTGTCATCTCCCTCTTGCCTTTCTGGTTTTTACAGATTTTCGGGTGTCCCTTTTGACCCGTGGGAAGTGACAATTCTTTGTAGTGTGGATTTGCATTGCGCACTTGCTTGATTTTCCAAAAAGGTCGTGTGCGTTTTCTCCTGAATATATTCAGGAGAAAAAGCATACGCCCTTTTTGGCCAAGTGCATCATTGTCGAAATTGTGATGCTTTTCCTATGCTTTAAAGGCGATTCCAACTTACCGCTTGAAATATGTTTTGTGCAATTCTGGCTCAATTTCAAGTCAGCTTCGATGCCCTCCCTCAACAGATTTTTGGAAGACAGTAGTCCTTTATGACTGTAGGTTTGTGAATTGCTGTGCCCCTGAGCTCCAATTTTCAAATCCCATTTTTGGGAGCTGACCGCAAATCCACTATTTTGCATAAGGACCTATACTTGTTCCAGGGGTGGCTATACTGTTCCATGCAGGTGGCTGAGGCTTTGGTTAATTCTTTTTCCTGCTGGGAAATTAGAGTGACATATGCCCGTCCAAATGCCTAACAGCTACTCTCTCATTGGTTCTCCCTCTTCCCTTTCATCCTCTGCCAAATTGGCAACCTGTGAGAACCAGGAGGTTAAAGGGGCTGTCTTTCCAAGTTGGGAGATTGATAATAAAGCAGTTGGAATGTCAAACTGGAGCACCAGGAGAGGGACTATTCGTTGAGTTTTAGAAACCTTTCGTATTCACAGTGTGTCCATTCTCTAGGTTTCCCGTACATGTTATAGCTGTAGTAATATTCCCTTCAACCTGGAGAGTTGGGACCCATGGAATGGGTGCCATGCATTATTGCTTTAAAGGGTCTGCATTTGCTCACCCAATCTCACCTATCCTCTCAGTCCCAAGTGTCCAGCCTTATGCCACATCCAGCTGTCATTGTAGACAGGGTCATTCCACGTTTCATCAGAGACCCTGAAGGAATTGAAAATAATTTCCCTGTTTTTTTGTTTTGTTTTTGAAATTCCATTTTATAGTGGGTTTGAGCTGATTCTCGCTGCCATGTTAATGCCAGTCTAGACACACTTGATTCCATTATGGGGACATATCAATACATAGGTTTTAAGATTCTTACTAATAAGATATATACCTCTGCATGGAATATGGGGAGTTGAGTCCCTTTCACTGAGGAAGGTGTAGTTCTTGTCTATTCCGTATTTGGTTTTTGGAACGGTACCTGAACTAATATCAAAATCTGGTTTAATATATCACCCCACATCTCCTTTCCCCTTAAGCAGGCATAAAAATGTTTTCTAAATGTCAAACTCTCCTCTCTTTCCTAACTCAGTTCATGTGTAGCCATGTTTACAGGACCTTCATAAGTGATATCTTATGATAAGTTTCTTTTTCTGTGTGACTTATTTCACTTAGAATCATCGTACCTGAATCTACTCATTTTGCTGATACTGGTCTTATGATATTGATTTCATGGTTGAGGGATATTCCATCGTACATAAGTACCACAATGTTTTGAACCATTTTTATATTTCCAGGGATATTTAAGGTGTAGACAAGTTGAGGTTCTTGTAAGCAGTGTAGCCCTAAATTGTGGGCTGGCTCTGTCTTATTGATTTTCAGTTTGCCCAAGGTATATTCCCTAGACTGGAAGTGCTCTTGGCTCTGTAGCTCTGTTGTTTCCTTGTTTTAGGGAAAACAATGCACTCCTCCAGAGAGGCAGTTGACAACTTACATCCCACCCATCAGCATAACAAGGCTCCCTGTTCTTCAGGGACTGTCTTGCCTTTCTGGTTTTTACCCATTTTGTGGATGTCCCTTTTGACCGGTGGGAAGTGATACTTCTTTGTAGTGCAGATTTGCATTGCCTGCTAGCTTGCTTGGCCAAAAAGGGCGTATGCGTTTTCTCCTGCATATATTCAGGAGAAAATGCATACGCCATTCTTGGCCAAGTGCATCATTGTCGAAGTTATGCCCCTCTTCCTGTGCTTTACAGGCGATTCCAACGTCCCTCTTGAAATCTGTTTCCTGCTATTCTGCCTCGCTTTCAATTCCACCTCACTGCCTTCCCTCCACAGATTTTTGAATGATAGTTGTCCTTTATTAATCTCCCAGTTTGTGAATTGCAGTGCCCTTGAACTCCATTTTTCAACTTGTTTTTTGTGAGCTGAACGCATATCCAAAATTTTGGTACAGGACCTATATTGGATCCCGGTGGGTGGCTGCGACATTGGTTAATTCTTCTTCCTGCTGGGAAATTAGAGTGACATATGCCCATCCAAATGCCTAACAGCTACTCTCTCATTGGTTCTCCCTCTTCCCTTTCATCCTCTGCCAAATTGGCAACCTGTGAGAACCAGGAGGTTAAAAGGGCTCTCTCTCCAAGTTGGGAGATTGATAGTAAAGCAGTTGGAAAGTCAAACTGGAGCACCAGGAGAGGGACTATTCGTTGAGTTTTAGAAACCTTTCGTATTCACAGTGTGTCCATTCTCTAGGTTTCCTGTACATGTTATAGCTGTAGTAATATTCCCTTCACCCTGGAGAGTTGGGACCCATGGAATGGGTGCCATGCATTATTGCTTTAAAGGGTCTGCATTTGCTCACCCAATCTCACCTATCCTCTCAGTCCCATGTGTCCAGCCTTATGCCACATCCAGCTGTCGTAGATAGGGTCATTCCAGGTTTCATCAGAGACCCTGAAGGAATTGAAAATAATTTCCCTGTTTTTTTGTTTTGTTTTTGAAATTCCATTTTATAGTGGGTTTGAGCTGATTCTCACTGCCACGTTTATGCCAGTGTAGACACATTTCCTCTGCTTCCCCCTTAAGGAGGCATGAGAGTATTTTCTAAATGTGACACTCTGTTCTCTTTCCTAACTCAGTTCATGTGTAGCCATGTTTACAGGATCTTCATAAGTGATATCTTATGATAAGCTTCTTTTTCTGTGTGACTTATTTCACTTATAATCATCATACCTGAATCCAGTCAATTTGCTGCTACTGGTCTTACGACATGGATTTCATGGCTGAGGGATATTCCATCGTACATAAGTACCACAATTTTTTGAACCATTTTTATATGTCCTGGCATATTTAAGGTGTACCCAAGTTGAGGTTCTTGTAAGCAGTGCAGCCCTAAATTTTGGGGTGGCTCTGTCTTATTGATTTTCCGTTTTCCCAAGGTATATTCCCTAGACTGGAAGTGCCCTTGGCTCTGTAGCTCTGTTGTTTACTTGTTTTAGGGAACACAATGCACTCCTCCAGAGAGGCAGTTGGCAATCTACATCCCGCTCATCAGCATAACAAGGCTCCCTGTTCTCCAGGGCCTAACTTGCCTTTCTGGTTTTTACCCATTTTGTGGATGTCCCTTTTGACCGGTGGGAAGTGATACTTCTTTGTAGTGCAGATTTGCATTGCCCGCTTGCTTGTTTGGTCAAAAAGGGCATATGCGTTTTCTGCTGAATATATTCAGGAGAAAACGCATACGCCCTTTTTGGCCAAGTACATCATTGTCGAAGTTGTGCCCCTCTTTCTGTGCTTTAAAGGCGATTCCAACGTACCTCTTGAAATCTGTTTCCTGCTATTCTGCCTCACTTTCAAGTCCGCCTCGTTGCCTTCCCTCAACAGATTTTTGGATGATAGTTTTCCTTTATTACTCTGCCTGTTTGTGAATTGCTGTGCCCAAGAGCTCCATTATTTAACTCGTTTTTTGTGAGCTCTACGCAAGTCCAATATTTTAGGTCAGGACCTACACTGGTACCCGGTGGGTGGCTGAGACTTTGGTTAATTCTTCTTCCTCCCGGGAAACAAGAGTGACATATGCCCGTCCAAATGCCTAACAGCTACTCTCTCATTGGTTCTCCCTGTTCCGTTTCATCCTCTGCCAAACTGGCAACCTGTGTGAAACAGGAGGTTAAAGGGGCTGTCTCTCCAAGTTGGGAGATTGATAGTAAAGCAGTTGGAAAGTCAAACCAGAGCACCAGGAGAGGGACTATTTGTTGAGTTTTAGAAACCTTTCATATTCACCCTGTGTCCATTATCTAGGTTTCCCGTACATGTTATTGCTGTAGTAATATTCCCTTCACCCTGCGGAGTTGGGACCCATGGAATGCATGCCATGCATTATTCATTTAAAGGGTCTGCATTTTCTCACCGAATGTCACCAATCCTCTCAGTCCCATGTGTCCAGCCTTATGCCACATCCAGCTGTCGTTGTACCTAGGGCCATTCCAGGTTTCATCAGGGACCCTGAAGAAATTGAAAAGAATTTTCCTGTTTTTTTGTTTTGTTTTTGAAATTCCATTTTATAGTGGGTTTGAGCTGATTCTCACTGCCATGTTTATGCCTGTCTAGACACACTTGATTCCATTATGGGGATATATCAATACATAGGTTTTAAGATTCATACTAGTAAGATATATCCCTCTGAATGGAATATGGGGAGTTGAGTCCCTTTCACTGAGGAAGGTGTAGTTCTTGTCTATTCCATATGTGGTTTTTGGAACGATACCTGAACTAATATCTAAATCTGGTTTAATGCATCACCCCACCTCTCCTTCCCCCTTAAGCAGGCATAAGAATGTTTTCTAAATGTCAAACTCTCTTCTCTTTCCTAACTCAGTTCATGTCTAGCCATGTTTACAGGACCTTCATAAGTGATATCTTATGATAAGTTTCTTTTTCTGTGTGACTTATTTCACTTAGAATCATCGTACCTGAATCCACTCATTTTGCTGCTACTGGTCTTATGACATGGATTTCATGGCTGAGGGATATTCCATCGTACGTAAGTACAACAATGTTTTGAACCATTTTTATATTTCCAGGGATATTTAAGGTGTAGACAGTTTGAGGTTCTTGTAAGCAGTGCAGCCCTAATTTGTGGGCTGGCTCTGTCTTATTGATTTTCAGTTTGCCCAAGGTATATTACCTAGACCGGAAGTTCTCTTGGCTCTGTAGCTCTGTTGTTTACTTGTTTTAGGGAACAATGCACTCCTCCAGAGAAGCAGTTGACAACTTACATCCCACCCATCAGCATAACAAGGCTCCCTTTTCTCCAAGGCCTGTTTTGCCTTTCTGGTTTTTACCAATTTTGTGGATGTCCCTTTTGACCGGTGGGAAGTGATACTTCTTTGTAGTGAAGATTTGCATTGCCCGCTTGCTTGCTTGGCCAAAAAGGACATATGCGTTTTCTCCGGCATATATTCAGGAGAAAACGCATACGCCATTCTTGGCCAAGTGCATCATTGTCGAAGTTGTGCCCCTCTTCCTGTGCTTTAAAGGCGATTCCAACGTACCTCTTGAAATCTGTTTCCTGCTATTCTGCCTCGCTTTCAAGTCCGCCTCGTTGCCTTCCCTCAACAGATATTTGGACGATAGTTGTCCTTTATTACTCTGCCTGTTTTTGAATTGCTGTGCCCCAGAGCTCCATTATTTAACTCATTTTTTGTGACCTGAACGCAAGTCCAATATTTTGGTTCAGGACCTATACTGGTACCCGGTGGGTGGCTGAGACTTTGGTTAATTCTTCTTCCTCCCGGGAAACAAGAGTGACATGTGCCCGTCCAAATGCCTAACAGCTACTCTCTCATTGGTTCTCACTGTTCCGTTTCATCCTCTGCCAAATTGGCAACCTGTGTGAAACAGGACGTTAAAGGGGCTGTCTCTCCAAGTTGGGAGATTGATAGTAAAGCAGTTGGAAAGTCAAACCAGATCACCAGGAGAGGGACTATTTGTTGAGTTTTAGAGACCTTTCGTATTCACACTGTGTCCATTATCTAGGTTTCCCGTACAAGTTATTGCTGTAGTAATATTCCCTTCACCCTGGGGAGTTGGACCCTTGGAATAGGTGCCATGCATTATTGCTTTAAAGGGTCTGCATTTGCTCACCCAATCTCACCTATCCTCTCAGTCCCATGTGTCCAGCCTTATGCCACATCCAGCTGTCATTGTACATAGGGTCATTCCAGGTTTCATCAGAGACCCTGAAGGAATTGAAAAGAATTTTCCTGTTTTTTTGTTTTGTTTTTGAAATTCCATTTTATAGTGGGTTTGAGCTGATTCTCACTGCCATGTTTATGCCAGTCTAGACACACTTGATTCCATTACGGGGACATATCAATACATAGGTTTTAAGATTCTTACTAGTAAGATATATCCCACTGCATGGAATATGGGGAGTTGAGTCCCTTTCACTGAGGAAGGTGTAGTTCTTGTCCATTCCGTATGTGGTTTTTGGAACGGTACCTGAACTAATATCAAAATCTGGTTTAATGCATCACCCCACCTCTCCTTCCCCCTTAAGCAGGCATAAGAATGTTTTCTAAATGTCAAACTCTCTTCTCTTTCCTAATTCAGTTCATGTCTAGCCATGTTTATAGGACCTTCATAAGTGATATCTTATGATAAGTTTCTTTTTCTGTGTGACTTATTTCACTTAGAATCATCGTACCTGAATCCACTCATTTTGCTGCTAGTGGTCTTATGACATTGATTTCATGGCTGAGGGATATTCTATCGTACAATAGTACCACAATTTTTTGAACCATTTTTATGTTTCCAGGGATATTTAAAGTGTAGACAAGTTGAGGTTCTTGTAAGCCGTGCAGCCCTAAATTTTTGGCTGGCTCTCTCTTATTTATTTTCAGTTTGCCCAAGATATATTCCATAGACTTGAAGTGCTCTTGGCTCTGTAGCTCTGTTGTTTACTTGTTTTAGGGAACACAATGCACTCCTTCAGAGAGGCAGTTGACAACTTACATCCTGCCCATCAGCATAACAAGGCTCCCTGTTCTCCAAGGCCTGTCTTGCCTTTCTGGTTTTTACCCATTTTGCGGATATCCCATTTGACCGGTGGGAAGTGATACTTCTTTGTAGTGCAGATTTGCATTGCCCGCTTGCTTGCTTGGCCAAAAAGGGCGTATGCGTTTTCTCCTGCATATATTCAGGAGAAAATGCATACGCACTTTTTGGCCAAGTGCATCATTGTCGACGTTGTGCCCCTCTTCCTGTGCTTTACAGAGGATTCCAACGTACCTCTTGAAATCTGTTTCCTGCTATTCGGCCTGACTTTAAAGTCCGCTTCATTGCCTTCCCTCAACAGATTACTGGACGATATTTGTCCTTTATTACTCTGCCAGTTTGTGAATTGCTCTGCCCCTGAGCTCCATTTTTCAACTCGTTTTTTGTCAGCTGAATGCAACTCCAAAGTGTTGGTTCAGGACCTATACTGTTTCCCAGTGAGTGGCTGAGACTTTGTTTAATTCTTCTTCCTGCCGGACAATAAGAGTGATATGTGCCCTTCCAAAAGGCTAACATCTACTCTCTCATTGGTTCTCCCTCGTCCCTTTCATCCTCTGCCAAATTGGCAACCTGTGCGAACCGGGAGGTTAAAGGGGCAGTCTCTCCAAGTTGCGAGATTGATAGCAAAGCAGTTGGAAAGTCAAACCGGCGCACCAGGAGTGGGACTATTCGTTGAGTTTTAGAAACCTTTCATATTCACAGTGTGTCCATTCTCTAGGTTTCCCATACATGTTAGGTCTATAGTAATATTCAATTCATCCTGGAGAGTTGTGCCCCATGGAATGCATGCCATGCATTATTGTTTTAAAGGGTCTGCATTTGCTCACCCAATCTCACCAATCCTTTCAGTCCCAAGTGTCCAGCCTTATGCCACATCCAGCTGTCATTGTAGACAGTGTCATTCCACTTTTCATCAGAGACCCTGAAGGAATTGGAAAGAATTTCCCTGTTTTTTTATTCTGTTTTTGAAATTCCTTTTTATAGTGGGTTTGAGCTGATTTTAACTGCCATGTTTATGCCAGTCTAGACACACTTGATTCCCTTACAGAGACATATCAATACATAAGTTTTAAGATTCTTACTAGTCAGATATATTCCTCTGTGGGAAATATGGGGTTTTGAGTCCCTTTCACTGAGGAAGGTATAGGTAGGTCTTGTCTATTCCATAGTTGGTTTGGGAACGGTACCTGTGCTTATAACAAACTCTGGTTTTATGCCTCACCCATCCTCTGCTTCCCCCTTAAGGAGGCATGAGAGTATTTTCTAAATGTGACACTCTGTTCTCTTTCCTAACTCAGTTCATGTGTAGCCATGTTTACAGGATCTTCATAAGTGATATCTTATGATAAGCTTCTTTTTCTGTGTCACTTATTTCACTTAGAATCATCGTACCTGAATCCACTCATTTTGCTGCTATTGGTCTTATGACATTGATTTCATGGCTGAGGGATATTCCATCGTACGTAAGTACCACAATTTTTTGAACCATTTTTATACTTCCTGGGATACTTAAGGTGTACCCATGTTGAGGTTGTTGTAAGCAGTGCAGCCCTAAATTTGGGGGTGGCTCTGTCTTATTGATTTTCAGTTTTACCAAGGTATATTCCCTAGACTGGAAATGCCCTTGGCTCTGTAGCTTTCTTGTTTACTTGTTTTAGGGAACACAATGCACTCCTCCAGTGAGGCAGTTGGCAATTTACATCCCGCCCATCAGCATAACAAGGCTCCCGGTTCTCCAGGCCCTGTCTTGCCTTTCTGGTTTTTACCCATTTTGTGGATGTCCCTTTTGACCGGTGGGAAGTGATACTTCTTTGTAGTGCAGATTTGCATTGCCTGCTTGCTTGCTTGGCCAAAAAGGGCATATGCGTTTTCTCCTGCATATATTCAGGAGAAAACTCATACGCCCTTTTTTGCCAATGCATCATTGTCGAAGTTTTGCCCCTCTTTCTGTGCTTTAAAGGTGATTCCAACGTACCTCTTGAAATCTGTTTCCTGCTATTCTGCCTCGCTTTCAAGTCCGCCTCCTTGCCTTCCCTCAACAGATTTTTGGACGATAGTTGTCCTTTATTACTCTGCCTGTTTGTGAATTGCTGTGACCCAGAGCTCCATTATTTAACTCGTTTTTTGTGAGCTGAATGCAAGTCCAATATTTTGGTTCAGGACCTATACTGGTACCCGGTGGGTGGCTGAGACTTTGTTTAATTCTTCTTCCTCCCGGGAAACAAGAGTGACATGTGCCCGTCCAAATGCCTAACAGCTATTCTCTCGTTGGTTCTCCCTCTTCCGTATCATCCTCTGCCAAATTGGCAACCTCTGTGAAACAGGACGTTAAAGGGGCTGTCTCTCCAAGTTGGGAGATTGATAGTAAAGCAGTTGGAAAGTCAAACCAGATCACCAGGAGAGGGACTATTTTTTGAGTTTTAGAGACATTTCGTATTCACAGTGTGTCCATTCTCTATGTTTCCCATACATGTTATAGCTGTAATAATATTCCCTTCACCCTGGAGAGTTGGGACCCATGGAATGGGTGCCATGCATTATTGCTTTAAAGGGTCTGTATTTGCTCAACCAATCTCACCAATCCACTCAGTCCCATGTGTCCAGCCTTATGCCACCTCCAGCTGTTGTTGTAGATAGGGTCATTCAAGGTTTCATCAGAGACCCTGAAGGAATTGTAAAGAATTTCCCTGTTTTTTTTTTGTTTTTGAAATTCCTTTTTATAGTGGGTTTGAGCTGATTCTCACTGCCATGTTTATGCCAGTCTAGACACACTTGATTCACTTACAGAGACATATCAATACATAGGTTTTAAGATACTTACTAGTCAGATATATTCCTCTGCGGGAAATATGGGGTTTTGAGTCCCTTTCACTGAGGAAGGTATAGGTAGGTCTTGTCTATTCCATAGTTGGTTTTGGAAAAGGTACCTGTGCTCATATCAAACTCTGGTTTTATGCATCACCCCACCTCTCCTTCCCCCTTAAGGAGGCATGAGAGTGTTTTCTGAATGTGAGACTCCGTTCTCTTTCCTAACTCAGTTCATGTGTAGCCATGTTTACAGGATATTCATAAGTGATATCTTATGATAAGCTTCTTTTTCTTTGTGACTTATTTAACTTATAATCATCGTACCTGAATCCACTCATTTTGCTGCTACTGGTCTTATGACATGGATTTCATGGCTGAGGGATATTCCATCGTACAATAGTACCACAATTCTTTGAACCATTTTTATATGTCCTGGGATATTTAAGGTGTACACAAGTTGAGGTTCTTGTAAGCAGTCCAGCCCTAAATATTGGGGTGGCTCTGTCTTATTGATTTTCCGTTTTCCCAAGGTATATTCCCTAGACTGGAAGTGCCCTTGGCTCTGTAGCTCTGTTGTTTACTTGTTTTAGGGAACACAATGCACTCCTCCAGAGAGGCAGTTGGCAATTTACTTCCCGCCCATCAGCATAACAAGGCTCCCTGTTCTCCAGGGCCTGTCTTGCCTTTCTGGTTTTTACCCATTTTGTGGATGTCCCTTTTGACCGGTGAGAAGTGATACTTCTTTGTAGTGCAGATTTGCATTGCCCGCTTGCTTGTTTGGTCAAAAAGGGCGTATGCGTTTTCTGCTGAATATATTCAGGAGAAAACGCATACGCCCATTTTTAGCCAAGTGCATCATTGTCGAAGTTGAGCCCCTCTTCCTCTGCTTTCAAGGCGATTCCAGCATACCTCTTGAAATCTGTTTCCTAATATTCTGCCTCGCTTTCACGTCTGCCTCTTAACCTTCCCTCAACAGAGTTTTGGACGAGAGTTGTCTTTACTACTCTTCCATTTGGTGAATTGCTGTGCCACTGAGCTCCATTTTTCAACTCTTTTTTTGTGAGCTGAATGCAAGTCCAAATTTTGGTTCAGGACTTATACTGGTGTCCGGTGGGTGGCTGAGACTTTGTTTAATTCTTCTTCCAGCCGGAAAATTAGAGTGACATTTGCCGCTTGAAATGCTTAACAGCTACTCTCTCATTGGTTCTCCCTCTTCCCTTTCATCCTCTGCCAAATTGGCAACCTGTGAGAACCAGGAGGTTAAAGGGGCTGTCTCTCTAAGTTGGGAGATTGATAGTAAAGCATTTGGAAGTCAAACCGGAGCACCAGGAGAGGGACTATTAGTTGAGATTTAGAAACCTTTCGTATTCACAGTGTGTCCATTCTCTAGGTTTCCCATACATGTTATAGCTGTTGTAATATTCACTTCAACCTGGAGAGTTGGGACCCATGGAATGGGAGCCACTCATTATTGCTTTAAAGGGTCTGCATTTGCTCACCCAATCTCAAGAATCCTCTCATTCCAAAGTGTCCAGCCTTATTCCACATCCAGCTGTCATTGTAGATAGGGTCATTCCAGGTTTCATCAGAGACCCTGAAGGAATTGTAAGGAATTTCCATGTTTTTTTGTTTTGTTTTTGAATTTCGTTTTTATAGTGGGTTAAGCTGATTCTCACTGCCATGTTTATGCCAGTCTAGACACACTTGATTCCCTTACGGAGACATATCAATACATCGGTTTTAAGATTCTTACTAGTAAGATGTATTACTCTGCGGTGAATATGGGGTGTTGAGTCCCTTTCACTGAGGAAGGTGTAGGTGTTTTCTATTCCGTATTTGGTTTTTGGAACTGTACCTGTACTAATATCAAACTCTGGTTTTATGCATCACCCCACCTCTCCTTCCCCCTTAAGAAGGCGTAAGGGTGTTTTTTAAATGTGAGACTCCCTTCTATTTCCTATCTCAGTTCATGTGTAGCCAAGTTTACAGGATCTTCATAATTGATATCTTATGATAATTTTCTTTTTCTGTGTGAATTATTTCACTTAGAATTATCATACCTGAATCCACTCATTTTGCTGCTACTGGCCTTATGACATTGATTTCATGGCTGAGGGATATTCCGTCATACATAAGTACCACAATTTCTTGAACCATTTTTGTCTTTCCTGGGATATTTAAGGTGTACCCAAGTTGAGGTTTTTGTAAGCAGTGCAGCCCTGAATTTTCGTGTGGATCTCTCTTATTAATTTTCAGTTTTCCCAAGCTATATTCCCTAGACTGGAAGTGCCCTTGGCTCTGTAGCTCTGTTGTTTACTTGTTTTAGGGAACACAATGCACTCCTCCAGAGAGGCAGTTGGCAATTTACATCCCGCCCATCAGCATAACAAGGCTCCCTGTTCCCCAGGGCCTGTCTTGCCTGTCTGATTTTTACACATTTTGCGGATGTCCCTTTTGGCTGGTGGGAAGTGATACTTCTTTGTAGTGCAGATTTGAATTTCCCGCTTGCATGCTTGGCTGAAAAGGGCATATGCGTTTTCTCCTAAATATATTCACGTGAAAACCCATATGCCCTTTATGGCCATTTCCATTATTTTCAAAGTTGTGATGCTTTTCCTGTGTTTAAAGGCGATTCCAATGTACCTCTTGAAATCTGTTTCATGCCATTCTGCCTCATTTTCACTTCCTCCTCGTGGCTTTCCCTCAACAGATTTTTGGAAGAGAGTAGTCCTTTATAACTCTGCTGGTTAGTGAATTGCTGTGGCCCTGAGCTCCATTTTTCAACTCGCGTTTTTGTGAGCTGACCGCAAATCCACACTTTTGCTTCTGGAACTATACTGGTTCTGGGGGGTGCAGGCTGAGTCTTTGGTTATTTCCTCTTTGTGACGGGAAGTTAGAGTGAAATGTGTCCGTCCAAATGCCTACAGCTACTCTCTCATTGGTTCTCTCTCTTACCTTATATCCTCTGCACAATTTGCCAACTGTGCGAACCAGGAGGTTATAGGGGCTGACTCTCCAAGTTGGGAGATTGATAGTAAAGCAGTTGGAATGTCAAACTGGAGCACAAGGAGAGAAAAAAAGTAGTAGAGTTTTAGAAACCTTTCACCATCAGATGGTTTCCATTCTCTAGGTTCCCATACATGTTATAACTGTAGTGATATTCCCTTCTACTTGGAGAGTTGGGAACCATGGAATGCGGGGCAGGCATTATTGCTTTAAAGCGTCTGCATTTTTTCACCCAATCTCACCAATCCTCTCAGTCCCAAGTGACCAGTGTTATGCCACATCCAGCTGTCATTGTAGATAGGGTCATTCCAGGTTTCATCAGAACCCCTGAAGGTATTGTGTAAGCATTTTACTGTTTTTATGTTTTGTTTTGAAATTCATTTTTATAGTGGGTTTGAGCTGATTCTCACTGCCATGTTTATGTCGTTCTAGACACACTTAATTCCCTTACGGAGACATATCAATACATAGGTTTTAAAATTCTTACTAGTCAGATATATTTCTCTGCGGGGAAACAGGATGTTGAGTTCCGTTCACTGAGGAAGGAGTAGGGCTTGTCTCTTCTCTTTTTGGATTATGGAACGGTACCTGTGCTAATATCAAACTTTTGTTTTGTGCATCTCCCCACCTGTCTTTCCCCTTAAGCAAGCGTTAGAGTGTTTTCTAAATCTGAGACTCTGTTCTCTTCCCAAATTCAGTTCATATGTAGCCATGTTTACATTCCCTTCATAAGTGATATCTTATGTCAGAATGCACCATGGCCTTGTCATAATAATGCTCCATGACCCCTGTCATCACAATGCTCCATGCCCTGGTTATCACAATGCTCCATGTCCCTTGTCATCACAATTCTCCACGTCCTTGTCATCACAATGCTATATGACACTTCTCATCAAAATATTACATGCTCTTGTCATCACAATTCTCCATGCATTTGAAATTGCAATGCTCCATGCACTTGTCATCACAATGCTCCATGTACTTGTCATCAAAATGCTCCATGCTCTTGTCATCACATTGCTCCATGACACCTGTCATCACAATTCTCCCTGACACCTGTCATCACAATGCTTCATGCCCTTTGTCATTACAGTGCTCCATGATGCTCGACACCACAGTTACCCAAGGTCTTCTCATCACAATGCTCCACGGTTTTGCCATCACCATGCTCCATGCCTTGTCATCACAAAGCTCAATGTCCCTTGTCCTCACAATTCTCCACGTCCTTGTCATTACAATGCTCCATGGCACTTCACATCAAAATGTTATATGCTCTTGTCATCACAATACTCCATGCACTTGTCATCACAATGCTCCTTGACCCCTGTCATAGGAAGCTCCATGTGCTGTTCATCACAATGTTTCATGACCTGTACATTAAAATTATCAATGGCCCTTGATATCACAAAGCTCCATGCCCTTGTCTTCACAATGCTCATTAATTTGTCACAGCAATCCTCCATGACACTTGGCATCACAGTGCTCCATGATATTGTCATCAAACTGGAACATGACATATTTCATCACAATGCTCCCTGACACCTTTCTTCACAATAATCCATGACCTTGTCATCACAATGCTCGATGCCCTTCTCATCACAATGCTCCATGCCCTTGTCATTACAAACATCCAAGACACATGTATCACAGTGTTCCGTGCCCTTGTCATCACAATGCTCCATGCCCACTCTCATCAGAATAATTCATGAAACATTTCAGACCAGTGCTCAATGCCCTTCTCATCACAATGCTCCATTACCTCTGTCATAACAATGCTCCATGAACCCTGGCATCACAATGATCCACGGCCTTGTCATCACAAGGCTCCATGACCCTTTTCATCACAATGCCCCAAGACCCCTGTAATCACAATGCTCCATGCCCTTGTCATCACAAAGCTCCATGACGCATGTCATCAGAAAGTTCCATGGCATTCTCATAAAAATGCTCAATGGCCTTGTCATCACAATGCTCCAAGACCACTGTAATCACAATGCTCCATGACCTTTGTCATCACAATGCTCAATACACTTGTCATCACAATGCTCCCAGACTCTTGTCTTCAGTATGCTCATTGAACCCTGTTATGACAAGGCTCCATGCCTTTTTCATCACAATGATCCATGCCCTTTTCATCACAGTGCTCCAAGACCCCTGTAATCACAATGCTCCATGCCCTTGTCATCACAAAGCTCCATGACGCATGTCATCAGAATGCTGCATGGCCGTCTCATGACAATGCTCCATGCCCTTGTCATCACAATGCTCCAAGACCACAGTAATCACAATGATCCATGCCCCTTTTCATCAGAATGCTACATGAAACTTGTCATCACAAGCCTCCATGGTCTTCTCATCACAATGCTACAGGACCTTGTCATCACTATGCTCAATGACATTTGTCATCACAATACTCCATGAATATTATCAGCACAATGCTCCATGACCTTCTCATCACAATGCTCCATGACCAATATCATCACAATGCACCATGACAACTGTCATCACAATACTCCATGAATATGATCAGCAAAATGCTCCATGACCTTCTCATCACAATGCTCCATGACCAGTATCATCACAATGCACCATGACAACTGTCATCACAACACTCCATGACACCTGACAACACAATGATCCGGGACTCTTGTCATCACTATGCTCCATTCCCTAGTCATCACAATGCTCCATGACCCCTGTCATCACAATGCTCCGTGACACCTGTCATAACAATGCTTCATAACGTTTGTCATCACAATGGTCCATGCCCGCGTCATCACAAGTCTCTGTTACGTTTATAACCACAATTCTCAATGAACTTTTCATCTCAATGCTCCGTGACCCTTGTCATCACAATGCTCCATGATACATGTCATCAGAAAGCTCCATGGCTTTCTCATCACAATGCTCCTTGCCCTTGCCATCACAATGCTGCATTACCCCTGTCATAACAATGCTCCATGATCCCTGCCATCACGATGTTCCAGGGCAATGTCATCACAAAGCTCCATGACACTTCTCATCACAATGCTCCAAGACCCCTGTAATCACAATGCTCCATGCCCATTTTCATCTCAATGATCCATGAACCCTGTCATCACAATGCACCATGTCCATCATACTAATGCTTCATGCTATTGTCATCACAATGAAATCAAAATGCTCAATGACCTCTGTCATAACAATGCTCCAAACCCTTGTGATCACAATATTCCATAACACTTGTCATCACAATGCCCCATGACGCTTGTCATCACAGTTTTCTATGGTCTTCACATCACAATGCTCCATGACTTTTGTCATCACAATGCTCAATACCCTTGTCATCAAAATGCTCCCTGACACTTGTTGTCTGTACTCTCCTTGAACCCTGTCATAACAAGGTCCCATGCCCTTTTCATCACAATGTTCTAAGACCCCTGTAATCACAATGCTCCATGCCCCTTTTCATCAGTATGCTCCATGAAACTTGTCATCACAAGGCTCCATAGTTTTGTCATCACAATGTTCCAGGACCATGTCATCACAATGCTTCACGACCTTGTCATGAAAATTATCAATGGCCGTTGTCATCATAATGCTCCAAGCGCTAATCATAACAATGCTCCATTTTATTTGTCATCACAATCCTCCATTAAATTCGGCATCACAATGCTCCATGCCATTGTCATCGCAATGGACCATGACATATGTCATCACAATGCTCCCTGACACCTGTCTTCACAATACTCCATGACCTTCTCATCACAATGCTCCATGCCCTTGTCATCACAATGCACCATGCCCAATGTCATCACAATAATCTATGAAATTTGTTAGACCAATGCTCCATTCTCCTGTCATAACAATGCTCCATGCCCTTTTCATTACAATGCTCCAAGACCCCTGTCATCACAATTCTCCGTAACTCCAGTCATCACAATGCTTCATAACGTTTGTCATCACAATGGTCCATGCCAGCGTCATCACAAGGCTCTGTGACCTTTGTAACCACAATGCTCCATGAACATTTCATCACAATTCTCTGTGACCCTTGTCATCACAATGCTCCATGTCTTGTCAGAACAATGCTCCATAACCATTGTCATCACAATGTGCCACGTGCATTTCATCACAACGGTGCACAACCTTATCATTGCAATGCTCCATAAACTTTTTAATCGCAATGCTCCATGCACCTCTCATCAAAATGCTCTCTCACCAGAGATATCACAGTGTTTCATCACTAGTCATCAGAATCCTCCCTCACCCCTGGAATCACAATGTTCCATGACCGTGTCATCACAATGCTACATCCCCTTATCATCACAATGTTCCATGACCCCTGACATCACAATGTTCCATAAACCCTGTCATCAAAATGCTCCATGACCCTTGTCAACACAATTCTCCATGCACTTGCCAGCACAATGCTCCCTGACCCTAGTAATCACAATGTTCCAAGCCATTGTCATCACAGTGCTCCATTACCTTTGTCATCAGACTCCTCCATGATGCTTGTCATCACAGTGCTCCATGACACCTGTCATCAAAATGCTCCATGCCTATGTCAGCAAAATGCTACATGACCTTGTCATTAAAATGCTCTATGTGCTTGTCATCACAATACTCCATTTCCATTTTCATCACAATCCTCCATGAAACTTGGGATCACATTGCTTCATGCCCTCGTCCTCACAATGCTCCATGCTCCTTTAAATCAAAATGATCCATGTCATCTGTCATCACAATGCTCCAAGCCCTTGTGAATACAATATTCCATAACACTTGTCATCACAATGCCCCATGACGCTCGTCATCACAATTATCCATGGTCTTCTCATCACAATGCTCCATGATCTTTGTCATCACAATTCTCAAATACACTTGTCATCAAAATGCTCCCTGACACTTGTTGTCTGTATGCTCCTTGAACCCTGTCATGAAAAGGCTCCATGCCTTTTTCATCACAATGATCCATGCCCTTTTCATCACAATGCTCCAAGACCAATATAATCACAATGCTCCATGCCCTTGTCATCACAAAGCTGAATGACGCATGCCATCAGAATGCTCCTTGGTCTTCTCCTCACAATGTTCCATGCCCTTGTCATCACAATGTTCCAAGACCCCTGTAATCTCAATGCTCCATGCCACTTTTCATCAGTATGCTCCATGGTTTTGTCATCACAAGGCTCCAGGACCTTGTCATCACAATGCTTCACGAGCTTGTCATGAAAATTTTCAATGGCAATTGTCATCATAATGCTCCAAGCCCTAGTCATCACAATGATCCATTATAATTGTCATCACAATTCTCCATTACATTTGGCATCACAATGTTCCATTCCATTGTCATCGCAATGGACCGTGACATATGTCATCACAATGCTCCCTGACACCTGTCTTCACAATACTCCATGATCTTCTCATCACAATGCTCCATGCCCTTGTCATCACAATGCACCATGCCGACTGTCATCACAATAATCAATGAAACTTGTCAGACCAATGCTCCATGCCCCTGTCATCACAATGCTCCATGCCCTTTTCCTCACAATGGTCCATTTCCCCTGTCATCACATTGCTCCATGACCCAAGTCATCACAATGCTTCATAACGTTTGTCATCCCAATGGTCCATGCCCGCGTCATCACAAGGCTCTGTGACCTTTGTAACCACAATGCTCCATGAACTTTTCATCACAATTCTCTGTGACCCTTGTCATCACAATGCTCCATGTCTTTGTCAGAACAATGCTCCATGACAATTGTCATCACAATGTGACACGCGCATTTCATCACAACGGTCCACAACCTTGTCGTTGCAAAGCTCCATAAACATTTTAATCACAATGCTCCATGAACTTCTCATCAAAATGCTCTCTCACCAGAGATATCACAGTGTTCCATCACTAGTCATCACAATACTCCCTCACCCCTGTAATCACAATGCTCCATGACCCTGTCATCACACTGCTACATCCACTTATCATCACAATGTTCCATGACCCCTGACATCACAATGTTCCATAATCACTGTCATCAAAATGCTCCATGACCCTTTTCATCCCAAAGCGCCAAGACCCCTGACATCACAATGTTCTATAACCCCTGTCATCAAAATATTCTATTACACTTTTCATTAAATTGCTGCATGACCCGATCATCAAAATGCTCCCTGCCCTTCTCATCACAATGCACCATGCCCTTGTCATCAAAATGCTACATGACTTGTCATCACAAAGGTCCATGACCCTTGGCATCACAATGCTCCATGTCATTGTCATCACAATGCTTCATGAACCCTCTCATAACATTGCTCAATGCCCTTGTCATCACAAAGCTCCATGACACTTGTCATCACAATGCTCGATTCCCTTCTCATCACAATGCTCCATGCCCTTGTCATTACAATCCTCCATGACCCATGTATCATAGTGTTCCGTACCCTTGTCATTCCAATGCTCCATGCCCACTCTCATCACCATAATCCATGAAACATTTCAGACCAATGTCCCATGCCCTTCTCATCACAATGCTCCATTACCTCTGTCATAACAATGCACCATGACCCCTGCCATCACAATGTTCCATGGCCTAGTTATTACAAGGCTCCATGACACTTGTCATCACAATGCTGAAGGCCCCTTAAATCACAATGCTCCATGCCTTGTCATCACAAAGCTCCATGACACATGTCATCAGAATGTTCCATGGCCTTGTCATCACAATGCTCCAATACCCCTGTAAACACAATGCTCCATGCCCCTTTTCATCTCAATGCTCCATGAACCCTGTCATCACAATGCACCATGCCCATCATCATAATGCTTCAGGCTATTGTCATCACAATGAAATCAATATTCTCCATGACCTCTGTCATCATACTGCTCTAAACCCTTGTGATCACAATGTTCCATAACACATATCATCACAACACCCCATGACGCTCATCATCACAATTATCCATGGCCTTCTCATCACAAAGCTCCATGATGTTTGTCATCACAATGCTCAATGCACTTGTCATCACAATGCTCCCTGACAATTGTCGTCAAAATGCTCCTTGACACCTGTCATGACAAGGCTCCATGCGTTATTCATCACAATAATCCATGCCCTTTTCATCACAATGCTAAAAGATCCCTGTAATCACAATGCTCCATGCCCTTATCATCAAAAAGCTCCATGACGCATGTCATCACAATGCTTCATGGCCTTCTCATCACAATGCTCCATGTCATTGTCATCACAGTGCTCCATTAACGCTCTCATCACATTGCTCCATGCACTTATCTTCACAAAGCTCCATGACACATTTCATCAGAATGCTCCATGTCCTTCTCATCACAATGCTCCATGCCCTTGCCATCACAAAGCTCCATTACCCCTGTCATAACAATGCTCCAGGACCCCTGCCATCACGATATTCCATGGCCTTTTCATCACAAGGCTCCATCACCCTTCTCATCGCAATGCTCCAAGAACACTGTAATCACAATGCTCTATGCCCCTTTTCATTTCAATGATCCATGAACCCTGTCATCACAGTGCACCATGCCCATCATCATAATGCTTCATGCTATTGTCATCACAATGAAATCAAAATGCTCCATGACCTCTGTCATAAAAATCCTCCAAACCCATTTGATCACAATATTCCATAACACTTGTCATCAAAATGACCCATGACGCTCGTCATCACAATTATCCATGGTCTTCTCATCACAATGCTCCATGAACTTTGTCATCACAATGCTCAATACACTTGTCATCAAAATGCTCCCTGACACTTGTTTTCTGTATGCTCCTTGAAACATGTCATGACAAGGCTCCATGCCTTTCTCATCACAATGATCCATGTCCTTTTCATCACAGTGCTTCAAGACCACTGTAATCACAAAGCTCCATGCACTTGTCATCACAAAGCTCAATGACACATGTCATCAGAATGCTCCTTGGCCTTCTCCTCACAATGCTCCATTCCCTTGTCATCACAATGTGGCAAGACCCCTGTAATCAGAATTCTCCATGCCCCTTTTCTTCAGTATGCTCCATGAGACTTGTCATCACAAAGCTCCATGGTTTTCTCATCACAGTGCTCCAGGATCTTTTCATCACTGTGCTTCATGACCTTGCCATGAAAATTCTCAATGGCCCTTGTCATCATAATGCTCCAAGTCCTAGTCATCACAATGCTCCATTATATTTGTCATCACAATCCTCCATTATATTTGGCATCACAATACTCCCTGCCATTGTCATCGCAATGGACCATGACATATGTCATCACAATGCTCCCTGACACCTGTCTTCAAAATACTCCATGACCTTCTATTCACAATGCTCCATGCCATTGTCATCACAATGCACTATGTCCACTGTCATCACAATAATCTATGAAAATTGTCAGACCAATGCTCCATGCCCCAGTCATAACAATGCTCCATGTCCCTGTCATCACAATGCTCCATGCCCTTGTCATCACAATGCTCCATGACCTGTCATCACAAAGCTCCATGACCCATGACCCATGTATCACAGTGTTCCGTGCCCTTGTCATCACAATGCACCATGCCACTCTCATCACAATAATCCATGAAATATTTCAGACCAATGCTCCATGTCCTTCTCATCAAAATGCTCCATTACCCTTGTCATAACAATGCTCCATGACCCCTGCCATCACAATGTTACACGGCCTTGTCATCATAAGGCCTCATAACACTTGTCATCACAATGCCCCATGACGCTCGTCATCACAATTATCCATGGTCTTCTCATCACAATGCTCCATGATATTTGTCATCACAATGCTCAATACACTTGTGATCACAGTGATCCCTGACACTTGTCGTCAGTATGATCCTGAACCCTGTCATGACAAGTCTGCATGCCTTTTTGATCACAATGTACCACACCCTTTTCATAACAATGCTCCAAGACCTCTGTAATCACAATGCTCCATGCCCTTGTCTTCACAAAGCTCAATGACGCATGTCATCAGAATGCTCCATGGCGTTCTCATCACCATGATCCATGCCCTTGGCATCACAATGCTCCTCGACCCCTGTAATCACAATGATCCATGCCCCTTTTCAACAGAATGCTCCATGAGACTTCTCATCAAAAGTCTCCAGGGTCATCTCATCACAATGATCCAGGACCATGTCATCACCACGCTGCATTCCCTTGTCATCACAATGCTCCATGACCCCTGTCATCACAATAATCCATGAGCATTTTCAGCCCAATGCTCCACGACCTACACATCACAATGTTCCATGGCCAATATCATCACAATGCTCCATGACCACTGTCATCACAACACTCCATGACACCTGAAAACACAATGATCCGGGACTCTTGTCATCACATTGCTCCATTCCATAGTCATCACAATTCTCCATGACCCTTGTCATCACAACACTCCATGAACATTTTCAGCCCAGTGCTCCATGACCCTTGTCATCAAAATGATCCTTGCACTTGTCATCCCAATGCTCCATGACCCCTGTATTCACAATGCTCCGTGACCGTTGTCATCACAGTGCTCCATGACACATGTCATCACAATGCTCCATGCCTTTGTCAGCAAAATGCTACATGACCTTGTCATTACAAAGCTCTATGCGCTTGTCATCACAACACTCCATTTCCATTGTCATCACAATCCTCCAAGAATCTTGGGATCAGATTGCTTCATGCCCTTCTCATCACAATGCTCCATGTTCCTTGAAATCAAAATGATCCATGACCTCTGTCATCACAATGCTCCAAACCCTTGTGATCACAGTGTTCCATAACACTTGTCATCACAATGCTCCATGATGCCTGTCATCACTATACTCCATGCCCTTTTCATCACAATGCTCCATGACCTTTGTCATCACAATTCTTAATACACTTGTAATCACAATGCTCCCTGACACTTGTCATCAGAATGCTCCTTGAACCCTGTCACGAAAAGGCTCCATGCCTTTTTCATCACAATACCCCATGCCGTTTTCATCACAATGTTCCATGCCATTGTCATCAAAATACTCTACAAGCTTGTCATTAGAATGCTCCATGACCCTTGTCATCACAATTCTCCATGCACTTGTCAGCACAATGCTCCATGACCCTTGTCATCACAATGCTCCAAGCCATTGACATCACAATGCTCCATTACATTTGTCATCAGAATCCTCCATGACACTTGGCATCACAATGCTCCATGCCATTGTCATCACAATGGGCCAATACATATGTCATCACAATGCTCCCTGACACCTCTCTTCACAATACTGCATGACCTGGTCATCACTGTGCTCCATGCCCTTGTCATCACTATGTGCCATTCCAACTGTCATCGCAATAATCCATGAAACTTATTAGAACAATGTTCCATGCCCTTGTCATCACAATGATCCATGCCCTTGTTATCACAATGCTCCATGACCCCTGTCATCACAAAGCTCCGTGACTCCAGTCATCACAATGCTTCATGACCTTTGTCATCACAATGGTCCATGCCCTCGTCATCAATAGTCTCTGTGACCCATTTAACCAAAATGCTTCATGAACATTTCATCACAATGCTCTTTGACCCTTGTCATCACAATGCTCTATGCTTTTCTCAGCACAATGCTCCATGACCCTTTTCATTACAAAGCTCCATGTGCATCTCAGCACAATGCTCCATGACACATGTCATCACAATGCACCATGCGCTTGTCATCACAGTGCTCCAAAATCTTGTCATCACAATGCTCCAAAAAATTTGTCATCACAATGCTCCATGCACTTCTCATCAAAATGCTCTCTCCCCAATGATATCACAATGCTACATCACTATTTGTCACAATACTACCTCACCCCTGTCATCACAATGTTCCATGACTCCTGTCATCACAATGCTACATGCACTTATCATCACAATGTTCGATGACCCCTGACATCACAATGTTTCATAACACCTGTCATCAAAATGTTCCATGACACTTT